>NC_084570.2:38909160-38981660 GCF_033978685.3 Nerophis lumbriciformis | reverse complement strand
CTTCTTTTTTTCTATTTAACGTTAGTATGCGCACATTAAAATGCTAACACTTAGCAAATGTGCCAACAATGTCATTCTAACAGTTAGCATGTCTCACACAGCTGTATGGTGTACGGCTTCAGAAATAGAGAAAAAAGTAGATGGAAAAAGTTTGCATGTTTAAGTTAGCTAGCTAGCATGCTATCATTTGCATGCTAACAGTTAATAAGTGTCACATACCAAGTAATACGACTCTGGGGGTAAATGGTAGCAACACTAGCTCAAAAAGTTAGCACGATATTGTTAGCATGCTAGCAAGCTAACGTGACAATAATAGTTGTCACGTACCAAGTTATATGACTCTAAAGTGTACGCTTTTTCTTTGTTTCAACGTTAGCATGCCCACATTAAAATGCTAACACTTAGCAAATGTGCCAACAATGGCATTCTAACAGTTAGCATGTCTCACATGTCAATTAACACGGCTGTAAGGTGTATGGCTTTGGAAATAAAGATAAAAAGTGTAAAAGTAGATGGAAAAATGTTGCATGTTTAAGTTAGCTAGCTCCCCCCGCGACCCCAAAGGGAATAAGCGGTAGAAAATGGATGGATGGATGGAAGTTAGCTAGCTAGCATGCTATCATTTGGATGCTAAACGTTAACATGTGTCACATACCAAGTAATATTACTCTGGGGTAAATAGTAGCAAAACGAGCTCAAAACGTTAGCACGACAATGTTAGCATGCTAGCAAGCTAACGTGACAATAATAATAGTTGTCACATACCAAGTTATATGACTCTAAAGCAGGGGTCTCAAACTCAATTCACCTGGGGGCTACTGGATGCAGAAACTGGGTGAGGCTGGGCCGCAAGGAAAGATTTCTTTAAAAAATCTAACATGCACTTTTTAATGAATTCACCTTCTTTGAATGGCTATCCCGCCCTAGCAACATACTTGCCAACCCTCTCGATTTTTCCGGGAGACTCCCGAATTTCAGTGCCCCTCCCGACAATCTCCCGGGCCAACAATTCTCCCGAATTTGTCCCGATTTTCACCCGGACAACAAAATTAAGGGCGTGCCGTGATGGCACTGCCTTTAACGTCCTCTACAACCTGTCATCGCGTCCGCTTTTTCACCATACAAACAGCGTGCTGACTCAGTCACATGTTGTATGCGGCTTCTGCAGACACACGTAAGTGACTGCAAGACATACTTGATCAACAGCCATACAGGTCACACTGAGGGTGGCCGTATAAACAACCTTAACACTGTTACAAATATGTGCCACACTGTGAACCCACACCAAACAAGAATGACAAACACATTTCGGGAGAACATCCGCACCGTAAGACAACATAAACACAACAGAACAAATACCCAGAACACCTTGCAGCCCTAACTCTTTTGGGCTACAATATACACCCCCTACCACCAACCCCCCCCCCCCCCCCCCAACCGACGCACGGAGGAGGGGGTTGATGTGTCACACACCAAGCCGTACACCTTACAGCCGTGTTAATTGACGTGTGAGACATGCTAACTGTTAGAATGCCATTGTTGGCACATTTGCTAGGTGTTAGCATTTTACTGTGTGCATGCGAACGTAAAAAAGAAAAAAATCATAGAAAAAGTGTACACTTTAGAGCAGGGGTCTCAGACAATGTGGTGTGTGACACATGCTAACCGTTAGCATGTTTATGTACTCAGTGGCCTAGTGGTTAGAGTGTCCGCCCTGAGATCGGTAGGTTGTGAGTTCAAACCCCGGCCGAGTCATACCAAAGACTATAAAAATGGGACCCATTACCTCCCTGCTTGGCACTCAGCATCAAGGGTTGGAATTGGGGGTTAAATCACCAAAAATGATTCCAGGGCGCGGCACCGCTGCTGCCCACTGCTCCCCTCACCTCCCAGGGGGTGATCAAGGGGATGGGTCAAATGCAGAGGACAAATTTCACCACACCTAGTGTGTGTGTGACAATCATTGGGACTTTAACTTTAACTTTATGTTTGCTAGCAATTAAGTGCTAGCTTTTTGAGCTAATTTTGCAACCGTTTACCCTAGAGTCATATAACTACTGTTAACTGTTAGTGTGCTATCGTTACCACGCTAACAATAAAGTGCTAACTTTGTTTTTCTAACTTTACACTTTTTTCCTATAGTTTGGCAGCCATACACCTTACAATCATATACTTAAGTATTTGAAACATGCTAACTGTATGCTGGTTTATGTTAGCATGCTAACATTAAAGTGCTCGCTTTTTGAGCTAATTTTGCTATCGTTTACCTTACAGTCATATAACTTGGTATGTGACCTTTGTTAACTGTTAGCATGCCGCTAAGGGGCGGCATGGCGTAGTGGGTAGAGCAACCGTGCCAGAAACCTGAGGGTTGCAGGTTCGCTCCCCGCCTCTTATCATCCAAAAATCGCTGCCGTTGTGTCCTTGGGCGGGACACTTCACCCTTTGCCCCCGGTGCCACTCACACCGGTGAATTGAATGATGAATGATAGGTGGTGGTCGGAGGGGCCGTTGGCGCAAATTGCAGCCACGCTTCCGTCAGTCTACCCCAGCGCAGCTGTGGCTATGAAAGTAGCTTACCACCACCAGGTGTGAATGTTTGATGGGTTCTACATGTAAAGCGACTTTGGGTACTTAGAAAAGCGCTATATAAATCCCAGTTATTATTATTAACCTTAAAGTGCTAACTTTTTTAGCTTTTTGCATTATTTTTATTTTTTCCTGTAATTCCCCAGCCATACACTTTAGAGTCATATAACTTGGTATGTGACACATGCTAACTATTATTATGGTCACGTTAGCTTGCTAGCATGCTAACATTATCGTGCTAACTTTTTGAGCCAGTTTTGCTCCCATTTACCCCAGAGTCATATTACCGTATTTTCCGCACTATAAGGCGCACCGGATTATTAGCCGCACCTTCAATGAATTACATATTTCATAACTTTGTCCACCAATAAGCCGCCCCGGACTATAAGCCGCGCCTACGCTGCGCTAAAGGGAATGTCAAAAAAACAGTCAGATAGGTCAGTCAAACTTTAATAATATATTAAAAACCAGCGTTCTAACAACTCTGTTCACTCCCAAAATGTACGCAAATGTGCAATCACAAACATAGTAAAATTCAAAATAGTGCAGAGCAATAGCAACATAATGTTGCTCGAACGTTAATGTCACAACACACAAAATAAACATAGCGCTCACTTTCTGAAGTTATTCTTCATTCGTAAATCCTTCGTCTTCGGTGTCCGAAGTGAAAAGTTGGGCAAATTTACGATCCACTGGCAGATGTTGGCGTCGTCTGGCGCTGCCTCCTCGTCTTAGTGAAGGTGTGTTCGCCTTCTGTCTTCCATTGTTCCCACGCAGTTAGCAGTCTAGCTTCGAATGCCCTGTTGACACCAATATCTAGCGGCTGGAGGTCTTTTGTCAATCCACCCGGAATGACGGCGAGTATTGAATTAAGCGCGTAAGCGTGTCTCTCAATGTGCTGTTATGAGCTAGCAAATATAACAACTACACTACCCAGCATGCAACGATAGTTACGAGCATGCGCGGTAGCCCTGAGAAGCGATGTTGTATGCTGGGAGTTCGAATGTGGTTATGAGCACGCTGTGAGAAAACGTTGAGAACTCAGTTAACACGCCTCGTCTGCATTATTTATAATTAGACAGACAACACACTTAATAGGAGCCATTTTGGGGTCTTTACATAAACACACAAATGGAAATGAAACGTCACATATCCCAGCATGCACCGCGCGCTTCTTCTACGGGGAAAAAAGATGGCGGCTGTTTACCGTAGTTGCGAGACCTAAACTTTATGAAAATGAATCTTAATATTTATCCATATATAAAGCGCACCGGGTTATAAGGCGCACTGTCAGCTTTTGAGAAAGTTTGTGGTTTTTAGGTGCGCCTTATAGTGCGGAAAATACGGTACTTGGTATGTGACACTTGTGAACTTTTAGCATGGAAATGATAGATGAAAGATAGCTAACTTAAACATGCTAATTTTTTCATCTACTTTTACACTTTTTTTTTCTATTTACGAAGCCGTACACCTTATAGCCGTGTTCATTGACACGTGAGACATGCTAACTGTTAGAATGCCATTGTTGGCACATTTGCTAAGTGTTAGCATTTTAATGTGCGCACGCTAACTTTAAGTAATCTATACTTTTTTTGAATGAATAATAAAACAGTCGCCCCTGGAAAGGAAGTGAAGTAGTCTTGGTGCATGCGTGGACTGATCGGGTAGTAACTATTGGCTACTTTTTGTTGACACGTGGCATCTCGTCCTCTCTCAACAGATACGGATTCGTGGAGTTCGAAGACAACCGGGACGCCGACGACGCGGTGTACGAGTGTAACGGCAAGGAGCTGTGCGGCGAGCGGGTGATCGTGGAGCACGCCCGCGGACCGCGTCGCACCCGGGAGAGCTACGGTGGGGGTCAGTGGGGTGATAGGCGCAGTAAGTGCCGTCTATTATTCAACTCATGTGCAGTCTATTGGACACACTTCCTGCTTTATTATTAACATAAACAAGACAAAACTACATCAGTCTTAGCAGTTCATAAACTCACTTCATTCGAGTATCCTCCCAATAGTATTTCAGTTTTGCCGTTGGTTGCTACAGTGGAACCTAAAGGGTCAAAAACACGCTGCTTTGCTTTAAAGGGGTCATGTTATGAAATGTTAGACATATAAAAGACTTCCTTGACATGTTATGGTGGTTCTTTGCTCAAAATGTCTGCGCCGTTTTATTTACGTGCCTCCACTTTGACTGTGTCTTCTCCCCGTCAGCCATGTTGTAGTTTTTAGCTTCCGTATAGAGTCTACTGACAGATATAAGTTACAACTAGGGTAGTACAGTATACCGCTACTAGTATAGTATCGCGGTATAAATGAATAAAAAACGGTACTATACTCTGTTTGAAAAGAACCAGTTCGCCATTTATTTTTTTACAGGCATGACGGCGCGTCGTCACGCCGTGTCATTGCTGTTTTTACGAGCAGACGAGCATGTTTAGCAGCGCACACACAGAGTACTTACAAGCAGACACAAGAGTGTAGACAGAAAAGGGAGAATGGACGCATTTTGTCTTAAAAAGTAAAGGTGAAGTTATAACACTGAATCACCCTCAGGAAGAGGTGCTTTATTACATGGCTAACATCCATCAACAGTGTTTTAGCTACTTCTAAATGACTAATCCTGGCCTCCATGGCGACAACTGAAGTACATTTCTTACAAGTACCATTATCACTGGAGGACGAGGAATAGCTAAACATGCTTCACTACACACCGTAGGAGGATACAATAGCTCACCGGCGTCACAATGTAAACAAATGCTATGGGTGGATCTACACCTGACATCTACTTTAATGATACCAAGTACAATAGCGTATTTAGTCGATACTACTATGATTACATCAATATTTTTTATCGTCACAAAATCTTTTTTCGTTTTTTTTAAATTCATATGTTTATCAAGTCAGTAAATATGTCCCTGGACACATGCCCAGGGCCGTATTTACTGACTTTATAAACTTTGAGTACTTTCAATATGACCAATGTATGATCCTGTAACTACTTGGTATCGAATCGATACCTAAATGTGTGGTATCATCCAAAACTAATGTAAAGTATCAAACAAGAGAAGAATAAGTGATGATTACATTTTAACAGAAGTGTAGATAGAACATGTTAAAACAGAAAGTAAGCAGATATTAACTGTAAATGAACAAGTAGATTAATAATCAATTTTTACAGTTTATCCCTCATAATGTAGACAAAATAATAGGTAGATAAATGACACAATATGTTACTGCATACGTCAGCAGATTAATTAGGAGTCTTTGTTTGTTTACTTACTACTAAAAGACAAGTTGTCTAGTATGTTCACTATTTTATTTAAGGACTAAATTACAATAATAAACATATGTTTCATGTACACTAAGATTTTTTTGTTACAATAATGACAATTTTTGTGGTCCCCTTTTATTTAGAAAAGTATCTAAATACATTTTGGTATCGAGACAACCCTAGTTACAACTAGGGCTGCAACTAACAACTAATTTGATAATCGATTAATCTGTCGATTATTACTTCGATTAATAATCGGATAAAAGAGACAAACTACATTTCTATACTTATTTTGATTATTGTTTCTCAGCTGTTTGTAAATATTGCAGTTTATAAATAAAGGTTTATTTAAAAAAAAAAGTAGCCTCTGCGCATAGCATAGATCCAACAAATTGATGACTACCGTATTTTCCGCACTATAAGGCGCACCGGATTATTAGCCGCACCTTCAATGAATGGCATATTTCATAACTTTGTCCACCAATAAGCCGCCCCGGACTATAAGCCGCGCCTACGCTGCGCTAAAGGGAATGTCAAAAAAACAGTCAGATAGGTCAGTCAAACTTTAATAATATATTAAAAACCAGCGTTCTAACAACTCTGTTCACTCCCAAAATGTACGCAAATGTGCAATCACAAACATAGTAAAATTCAAAATAGTGCAGAGCAATAGCAACATAATGTTGCTCGAACGTTAATGTCACAACACACAAAATAAACATAGCGCTCACTTTCTGAAGTTATTCTTCATTCGTAAATCCTTCGTCTTCGGTGTCCGAAGTGAAAAGTTGGGCAAATTTACGATCCACTGGCAGATGTTGGCGTCGTCTGGCGCTGCCTCCTCGTCTTAGTGAAGGTGTGTTTGCCTTCTGTCATCCATTGTTCCCACGCAGTTAGCAGTCTAGCTTCGAATGCCCTGTTGACACCAATATCTAGCGGCTGGAGGTCTTTTGTCAATCCACCCGGAATGACGGCGAGTATTGAATTAAGCGCGTAAGCGTGTCTCTCAATGTGCTGTTATGAGCTAGCAAATATAACAACTACACTACCCAGCATGCAACGATAGTTACGAGCATGCGCGGTAGCCCTGAGAAGCGTTGTATGCTGGCAGTTAGCACGCTGTGAGAAAACGTTGAGAACTCAGTTAACACGCCTCGTCTGCATTATTTATAATTAGACAGACAACACACTTAATAGGAGCCATTTTGGGGTCTTTACATAAACACACAAATGGAAATGAAACGTCACATATCCCAGCATGCACCGCGCGCTTCTTCGTCATCCATTGTTCCCACGCAGTTAGCAGTCTAGCTTCGAATGCCCTGTTGACACCAATATCTAGCGGCTGGAGGTCTTTTGTCAATCCACCCGGAATGACGGCGAGTATTGAAGTAAGCGTGTCTCTTAATGTGCTGTTATGAGCTAGCAAATATAACAACTACACTACCCAGCATGCAACGATAGTTACGAGCATGCGCGGTAGCCCTGAGAAGCGTTGTATGCTGGCAGTTAGCACGCTGTGAGTAAACGTTGAGAACTCAGTTAACACGCCTCGTCTGCATTATTTATAATTAGACAGACAACACACTTAATAGGAGCCATTTTGGGGTCTTTACATAAACACACAAATGGAAATGAAACGTCACATATCCCAGCATGCACCGCGCGCTTCTTCTACGGGGAAAAAAGATGGCGGCTGTTTACCGTAGTTGCGAGACCTAAACTTTATGAAAATGAATCTTAATATTTATCCATATATAAAGCGCACCGGGTTATAAGGCGCACTGTCAGCTTTTGAGAAAATTTGTGGTTTTTAGGTGCGCCTTATAGTGCGGAAAATACGGTAAGTTAATCGCCAGCTATTTTTTTAATCGATTTAATCGATTAGCTGTTGCAGCCCTAGTTACAACTATATGCTGCTTTATATTAGAAATGGCGGATGCACGTGCATGTACGAGCCAGTCTGCCCCACAACAAGAGAATAGAGAAAAAGAAGGAATACAGCACTTGATACATTTTTACCATGTATGAATAATGCGCTAACCCAACTTCATTGATTGGAAAAACGTCAGTAATTGGGCAAATTCCGTTTAGAGGAAGTATGAAGGAAGGCAAGATTGTTTTATAAATATTTACCCGCTCATTCAGAAACAAAAACAGGCACCATAATAATATCCCATAATGTAATGTACACCATAATAGTATTCCCACTGAACAGGTGTTTGACATGTACACAAGAGAATATTGACAAAGAATTAATGATTTTAAATGTACAACGGTGCAAATATTAAATTATACTAATAATCTACATAGAAGTTTCAGTTAGTGCAATAAATAAAGTTATTTTTTTCCCGACAGACATGTTGACCAATCAGAATTGTTGATTCTCAAACAGGAAGAAAGAGGTCTCACTCTGTGTTTCGCTCTCAGCACCTATTATTTCAAAGTGGGATTAGCTGAACACAGTGAGCCCTCTTTTCACTCGTTCACAATCTTTGTCTCAGTGGGCGGAGCTTAGACAGCCCGAAACCAAAGACTTTGCTTGCCTTCTCGCAAAAATTAGGAGGGGAAAAAAATATGACCACAAAAGCAAATGTCCCAGTTGTGGTAATAATTCATCTGCAAATGGGATGGGCAATATGAGCCCATCATCATGGACCAACGATCACAAGAGGCAACAAACAAAAACACAACCTTGTTTGTCCAACTGGGTAAAAAATGTACTTTAAAATGTTTAATATTTATTTAAGTTAAATTTTTGCTTACAAAAATTAGCCATTTTATTTGTTTAGTTTATTTAGGATAAACAAGTTATTTACCGGCCCTGTGATGAGGTGGCGACTTGGCCAGGGTGTACCCCGCCTACCGCCCGAATGCAGCTGAGATAGGCTCTAGCGACCCCGAAATGGACAACCGGTAGGAAATAGATGTAAAATTACAGTACAATGTAAAACGATTAAATCATGATGCAAATTCAATGGCTGCGTGCATTATTATTATTATATATATAGTGATTACATGATAAACACTGTAGTTTAATGGGTTAAGAGCAGGATGTAGACAAAAGTTTGTCTGCATGAAACCAAATATTACTTCAAGTAAATGTTCTAATGAGTTGAATAATATGTTGATGGACAGTGTTAAAGTAACACGTCTTCCCTCACTCCTTACTTTAAAGCATTTTTATATGTTGAGTATTAAAAAAAAATCGCAATGAGTTTTTTCCTCAAAAGAGTGCAGCCCTACACAATCCTCATGAGAGTTAGGGGATGATGATAAATACTACACCTCATTGTAAAGTTGACATAAAACTGGACTCACGGAGAAGAGGACTGTGGAAAAACTAGTGAGTATCATGGATGATGGCAGTCACCCTCTGCATAGAGTTATCAGTAGCCAGAGGAGCATGTTCAGTGCTAGACTGCTTCATCCCAAGTGCAGGACTAATAGACTCAAAAACGCCTATGTCCCACACGCCATTAGACTGTACAACTCCTCAGGGGGGCTACTATGATGAAAGCAATAACAATACTGAAATAAACTGCAAGAAAAAACAGTGCAATACATTTTCATAACATGGTCACTACTGCCTAGTTTCTCTTGTTATATTCTTATTTTTACTGTTATATTTTTGTTCTTATTGCTTTTTATTTTCTATTTTATTTCCATTTATACCCCCTTTATTTACTTTTTACTTTTTAAATTTGATTTCAATTCTGTACAATGCTGCTGGAATTTCAATTTTCCCGAGGGAATTCTCCTGAAGGAATCAAAGTACGATCTATCATAAGTGTAGTACTGAGCAGCCAGGACTAGTTTGGACTCTTTTGGGTTCCACTGTACTGGCACGTCCCCTAGGACTCATTGTTTGGGCTTCCATGTGTGCGCACGTCCATCCAGCGCCTGTTCCTGTGCAACTTGTTGCACCTCCTTGTTCTTGCATAGTTTGATTGGGAGGGACAACAATTTGCCAGCAGGCACACCTTTGAAAGAAGGAACAGCTCTGAGAATCTTTGCTGTTATGTTAGCTCACCATCTGTCACTGAAGCCACACCAGGATCTTTTGAATTCATCTTTTTTAGGGGTGTAACGATTACATTCACAATTTGTGGTTGCCGGGACAATATTATTAGTTCACTTTATTCAGTGACTTAAAATGGATTCTTTTTAACAAAACAAATGTTGCCTATATTGCTGTTATTTCATGTAAAGGCATGATATTTACATGAATGATCAACACAAACAATCAAGTGAAACCTCAGTTAATGGCCAATGCATTCAACAATTTAGCTTCAATTAACGTGACCTCGAAAGGGACAAAGTGGTAGAAAATTGATGGATGGATGGATAACAAGAGGAAACATTTTCAATAAAAGTACAATGTCGACCATTTTTACAGCAGATTTACGTGCTACTGCCGCTTTTGTCTTTCAATATAAAATATCAAAAATAAAGTTCAACATCTTTTCAGGTAGAATTAACAGTAAATTTATCCGCCACTGTTAGTTGTTTTTGACATAGAGATAATACCAACATTAATAATATGATCAATTAATGTCTTCAGATGAAATGAGCAGTGCTTTGACGTGCTATTACTATTATTGGAATAAACATCTAGCATAGCAGAGAAGTCGCAAGAAGTGCAAACGCCACAACACAGAGCCATACCATATCTAACTATAAGCTACAACACAACTGTAAGCTGCCACACAACTATAAGCTACAGCACAACTTTCAGCTATAGCACAATTGCAAGTCACAACAAATGCAAACGACACAACACAACATAAACATACAACAACATAAAGACACAACACAACTATAGGCCACAACACAACAACATAAAGACACAACAACTAACTATAGGCCACAACATAAAGACAACACGACTATAGGCCACAACACAACAACTATAAGCTACAACATAAAGCCATAATATAACTATAAGCTACAACACAACTTTCCGCTACAGCACAATTGCAAGTCACAACAAATGCAAACGCCACAACACAACAACATGAAAACACAACATAAAGACACAACACAACAACATAAAAACACAACAACTATAGGCCACAACACAACAACATAAAGACACAACTATAGGCCACAACAACATAAAGACACAACACAACAATGATAGGCCACAACACAACAACATAGAGACACAACTAACTATAGGCCACGACACAACGCAACAACATAAAGACAACACAACTACAGTCCACAACACAACAACTATAAGCTACAACATAAAGCCATAATATAACAATAAGCTACAACACAACTTTCTGCTATAGCACAATTGCAAGTCACAACAAATGCAAACGCCACAACACAACATGAAAACACAACACAACAACATAGACACAACACAACAACTATTGGCCACAACACAACATAAAGACAACTACAGGCCACAACAACATAAAGACAACTACAGGCCACAACAACATAAAGACACAACACAACAACTATAGGCCACAACACAACATAAAGACACAACTAACTATAGGCCACGACACAACACAACAAAGACACAACTATAGGCCACAACACAACAACTATAAGCTACAACATAAAGCAATAATATAACTATAAGCTACAACACAACTTTCCATTATAGCCCAATTGCAAGTCACAACAAATGCAAACACCACAATACAACAACATGAAAACACAACACAACAACAACTATAGGCCACAACACAACAACATAAGGACACAACTATAGGCCACAACAACATAAAGACACAACACAACTATAGGCCACAACACAACAACTATAAGCTACAACATAAAGCCATAATATAACTAACACAACTTTCTGCTATAGCACAATTGCAAGTCACAACAAATGCAAACGCCACAACACAACAACATAAAGACACAACTATAGGCCATAACACAACATAAAGACACAACAACTAACTATAGGCCACGACACAACACAACATAAAGACACAACACAACTATAAGCTACAACATAGAGCCATAATATAACTATAAGCTACAACACAACTTTCCGCTATCGCATAATTTTAAGGCACAACAAATGCAAACGACACAACATGAAAACACAACACAGACACAACACAACATAAAGACACAACAGAAGTGACAGCAGACACGTTTTGGTGACTCACTGACTTCCTGAGACAGAAAGTTAAAAGGTGTGTAATGAGGGAAGTTGTAAAAGTAAGTCAAGTGTGACAACTTTCTAAATAACTTGTTTTACTTTTTCCATAATATTAATCTATTATGTTCAGGAAGTTGGTGCGTCGCCGTAACTTGTTCCTCTGTCACTTCCTTAGTGGCTTGAAGTTGTGTTGAGGCCTTATGCTACTGTGTTGTGTTTGTATTTTTTGTAGCAATCGTGCTGTATCAGAAAGTTGTAATTCATGATATTGTGTTGTCGCGTTTGTATTGGTTGTGACCTTGCCCTGCCAACGTAGGTTTTTGTTGTGATGAGGTGGCGGACAGACTTGAAGAAGGTTTAAGGTCCTGGTCATTAAAAGGGTTAAATGTGTCTCGTATTAAAGGATGTAGTCCATGAATCGTTATACCCCTAATATTTGAATGTCATGTGTATTTTAATATTCCACATTAACAAAGTCCTTGATGTTTCAATCTGAAAGAGTCCGGCTGAGGGCTGAGTCCATTGAGGCTAAAGATGACTGGCTAAGATGACCTTTACAATGTGTGTGTGACCTTTGCCCCCCCCTTGACCCTTGGCTGACCTAACCGGAAGCCATGACGACAGCAGCCTTTTGCCAATAGACCAGGGGTGATGGTGAGGATTGCTTTCTATGTTGACAGCAAACACACGTGGAGCGGCTCTAGTACAAACATTGCACCTTTCTTCAGCCGCCCGCCCGCGTGTCACAGGCTGAATACGCAGCTAAGATGTTGTTCAGACCGACGACATATGCACTCAAGACATCAATTATGGCATTAAATGCACACGTCACTCTACCCTCCTTACTCACATCTGGCCAGTCATGTCCTTTCTTCAAGCCACGGCCACACCTGTAACTGTGCACCCTGTGTTTGTCATCCAGGCAGCGGTTACAGCAGCAGCCGCAGCAACACTGGCAGGGAGAAGTACGGACCCCCCGTTCGTACGGAATACCGTCTGACTGTGGAGAACTTATCCAGCCGCTGCAGTTGGCAAGACCTCAAGGTACGTGCAGTCAATTCATTGAATGACAGTGAAAATGGACTCGATGATAGCAGTGATGTAACTGATGTTGGTGCACCGCCACAGCAAAATCATACACTGCAAAAACTGAAATCTAAGTAAGATTAAATATCTCAAATAAGGGTGATATTTGCTTATTTTCTGTCTGATAAGATAATTCTTCTCACTAAGCAGTTTTTATGTTAGTGTTTTATTTGTGTGGAAGACTTGCTCTACCGGGTTCTTCAGACCACCAATTACGGACCGCCTCGTTCATCTTTCTGAACAATGATTTATTTTGCAAAAAAAGTTTGTTGTTTTTTTTCAGTCATTTCTGTCCGTCTCGCCCTCTCTCTCGTTCGGGCTCTGGTTTTCTCTCCACCATCAACAACCCTGGCTGCTGCTCTTTAACAGAGCGACCGGTGATTAGATAAGCCAGCCTAGGTGTGCCATCTACGCACCTGTCGCGAATCTCGAAACCGGTCCTGGCACACCCCCTTCGCTGCAGGTCCGCAGGCCACGCCCCCCACATACCTTCAATATTACCTCCTGGGGCGCTCATTCAGCCTCTGCTCGGACCACAAACCCCTCCGGTGGCTCCACCGCATGAAAGATGCCAACGCGCGGATCACCTGTTGGTATCTAGCTTTTCAACCCTACAACTTCAGAGTGGTTCACAGACCGGGTGCACAGATGGCCGTGGCAGACTTCCTTTTCCGCTCCCTCATGGGGAGCGGGAAAACCCCGGCCAATTTGTGCCCAAAATTACGGGGTGCGAAAGGTGCGTACTTACATCTATCTTGACCCTATGCTTTTGTCTCTCGTACCAAATTTCCACTGGCACCATAGGGTACTTGTGCACATCCCTGTGAACACACCTAATTTTTAGCCGTGTTGCCTGCCTCAAAGCCCTGGGTCGAACCAGGTTCTGGTGGATCATGGTCTGCTCGCAGCCCGAATCCACCATCGCCTGGTATGTACTCCCTTGTATCCTTACCGTGATACAGTACGTCTCACCAGGGCCAGGGGAGGGCACTTTAGGGCCGGCCACCCGAGTCACGCACCCCATCTCCCCCTGCGGAAGTCCCTGACGCGCGTGATCGGGCCGACCACGCCTCCAGCACGCCTGCCCAAGCGTTTGAGGGGCCGTCTGCGCAGGAGATGTTCTGAAGGCAACAGCCGGGACCTGCGGAGAATGAGTGGAGGGAGAGTCACACGGGTCATGTTTGGGAATTTGCAATACTCCCTCTTCCTTTTGTTGCACGCTTTGTCTGCGCGTTGTGGGTGCCGGTTGCGCGCTTTTTCCGCGCAATGTGGGTACCGGTTGCGCGCTTTTTCCGCGCCATGTGGGTGCCGGTTGCGCGAATTGTCCGCGTGTTGTGGGTGCCGGTTGCACGCTTTGTCCGCGCGTTGTGGGTGCTGGTTGCGCCTCGCGGTGAACGGCCAGGTGGTCCACGGCGAGTGTCAACGCTGCTGCGAGGTCCCCAGCCGGTGGTACCGGATCCAGTTGGGTGTCGGGATCGCCTCCAGGAACTGCTCCCGGATGATTTGGTCCAAGAGTCGGCCGTCTCCCTCTCCCGGCTGCTGCTCTTTAACAGAGCGACTGGTGATTAGATAAGCCAGCACAGGTGTGCCATCTACTCACCTGTCGCTAATCTCGAAACCGGTCCTGGCACACCCCGCTTCGCTGCAGGTCCGCAGGCCAGGCCCCCCCACAACTTGTTTTAAGTGTTTTGGTTCTAAATTATCTCAGTAAGATATTACAGCTTGTTGCTGAGATTTGATGACCTATATTAAGTAAAACATGCTCGAAACTAGAATATCAACTGTAGCAAAGCTGTGTCATCAACACTCACAAGTATAAAACTGCTTTTTCAAAGTCATAATTTCTTATTTCAAGCATGAAATAGAAAATCATGACTTTGACACAATTGTGTCTCATAATTAAAACAGATGACAGCCAAATGGACTTTGCTGTTTTATTTTCAATGAAACAAGAGAAAGATGTACTCTTATAGTAGTACAGTTGGCACGGTACAGTAAACTGACAGTTAATATTTAGACATTTGACATTTCAAACAATTTTGAACAGAAATAGTTCATGCACATTCAGATAAATTCTTCAAAATTACAATTAAAATTTTGTGTGTGTGTGTGTTCCTTGCGCACTAATTAACTCCACAGTGAAGTTTTAGTGAATTTACCGAGGAATTTGTTCCTTGCGCACTAATTAACTCCACGGTGACGTTTTAGTGAATTTACCGAGGAATTTGTGACAGTGAAACAATACAAAAATAATGTTGTAAGTTAATTGTACTAACACAGACACTCGTAAAAATGTTAGCATATTAGCTCATGCTAACGACGCCAACTTGGTTACATTATCATAGCACGTACAAATATGCATGAAAACACTCCTACAGACATCATACATGGGACGCTTTAGTAAGTAAGAATTGTTTTAGTTGTATTGTAAAACTTACAAATGTTGCTTGGTGTGATGAATGAAGAATCCATACGAGTAGAAACGCTATGGACTAGAAGACTGGACAGCACTTGTGCTTCTGGTTCAAATCTTTAAAGGCCATTGTAAGTTAATAATACTGACAGACACTTGTAAATGTGATAGTATTAGAGATGTCACGGTGTCTTTTAATCTATAACATCGTAAGTTTTATTTAAAAAAAAAAACGCATTCAAAAAAACATTGTTAATAAAAACACTTTCATGGACCTCAAGTAGAAATTGAATGTGCACATGAAAGCAACACAAGTGCGCAATATAACGGCAGAAAGAAAATAATAACATAAATAAATAAAATAGATGTGAAACTTGTGCAAGATGGCACCTTAAGGATACAAGAGATAAAGAAAACCAGTTTTGCAAGGTAACACCTGATGGTCATAAGAGGTAACTGCACTTTTTGTCCATATACCGTAGATACAAATAGTGTTGATGTATGAGATCTAGTCTTACACATTATGGGCAAAATAACAATTAGATTACTTTTATCAATATTGAAAGGTGACTTCATCATGTCATTGCTAATGTCTAACAAAAAGGTTACCTTCTCCATATATTTAAAGACAAATATTGGTCTTTATATCAACGTGCCATCATTACATGATGCCTTTATCTCTCTTTTTACATTTTGATTAGGGTTTACAACCATTAACCTGACTCTCGCCAGACCCTTGTAGTTCGGCTGAGCTCCACACAAGGATCTGGGATCGAAGGCATTGCAAACTCCTTCCAGAGAGCAAAAAATAATGAAACAATCAGGATCGCCGGGCAGAACTGTTTTGAAGGCATTTATTGGTGGCAAGGATGTTTTGGCTCTTCTTCCGACCGGGTTTGGATTTCCCAGCGAGGCTCTCATCAGCGTCACAGCTTGATTTCCTTGTGAGTGGTTGAAGTAGCACGTCATTCAAGATAACGGACACGTGCTTTATCCAATCACATACAATGATTTGTTTACAAGGCCCCGCCTTCGTAAATATATCTCCTATTGAGAAGTCCCAGATTCTTGTGTGGCGCTCAGCCAACTACAAGGATCTGGCCAGAGTCAGGTTATACGACCATTAGTCGACAATAAAATTGACAATAGTTGTGACGTCGTCACTCGTGTTTTCCTGGACGGAAGTGGGTCACTCGCCAAAACAACGCCAGTAAACATGTAAAGTGTGAGGACATTTCCTCTTATTCTTGTTAAAAACAGGAATACTTTGCTAAACAGAGCAATTGAGAGGACACACAAACATGACACAAAACAATCTAAAAGTAGTGAAACAAAAATGAATATTATCAACAACAGTATCAATATTAGTAACAATTTCAACATAGCAGTGATTAAAAATCCATCATTGACATTATCATTACAGACATTTATTAAAAAAAAAAAAAAAAAGAATATTGTCACAGTGGCTTACACTTGCATCGCATCTCATAAGCTTGTGTCCAATATTTTCCACATAGATAAAATAATTCATATTTTTGGTTCATTTAATAAATGATAAATGGGTTGTACTTGTATAGCGCTTTTCTACCTTCAAGGTACTCAAAGCGCTTTGACACTACTTCCACATTTACCCATTCACACACACATTCACACACTGATGGAGGGAGCTGCCATGCAAGGCGCTAACCAGCACCCATCAGGAGCAAGGGTGAAGTGTCTTGCTCAGGACACAACGGACATGACGAGGTTGGTACTAGGTGGGGATTGAACCAGGGACCCTCGGGCCGCGCACGGCCATTCTCCCACTGCGCCACGCCGTCCCTAATAGTTAAAACAAATTTAAATAATGGATCCCATATTCCAATACATGACTCATTATTATCTAAACTAAAAGCATTTTTTTCTACTGATATCATCTCCATAGCTTGTCAGAATGTGTTGGACTATCAACATCTATCAATTTTCTTTTTAATCTCTCAATTGCTCTGTTTATTTGTTGCTGGGTCGGGTTTGGTTTTGGAATTGGATTGCATTATTATGGTATTGTTTTGTTGGATTGATTAATGAAACATTTAAAAAAGGAATTCTTTGCTCATTTTGCAAAGTGGACCTAGTTTTTGTGGCAGTACATCTGTGATACGCCAGCACAAGAAGTCGGACGTGTGGTGGGAGGATGTGCTCTAAACCTCGGTAAGATTGTTAGCTTATGCCTTGCTAGCAGCTAACAAGAGTGAGACCAAGTTGTGTGGAAAAAATATTAGAATAATTATATAAAAGTTATCACACAACTCTTACGCTTAAGATAAGGCGACAGCATGCAGACAAAGCAATCACAAAGCCCCCAGCACATTCCGTCACATATGTGTGACCACTCCCTAGAGGCAGCCTCAGTCATGTTAACTAGGGAACTCCCGAATAAATAGAGTGCGGGGGCTGTACCTTAGAGTGTGCAGCCTCAAACGTTCCCCCTCATGAGCAAAATTGAACTCTGTCTCTGTCTGATTCTTTGCTTTTTGTCTCGTTTAATAGTTCGGTGTTTGAACCTGACAAAAATTACTCATTTTAGCCAACTTAACTTTGTCTACATCACTTCAAATACCTTTTTAAAGCAGCCTCAATCTGCAACGCTAAAAAAAAGGCACTCTAACAAAGGCAAACCACGAGTGAACACACACACCGATGTGGAGGTATCATAAGATAAAACATACTATTAACTAGCTACACATTGAGTCTATTTGCAGTGCCGTCAAAAAAGGCATTGTAACAAATGCAAACCGCGCGTGCGCACCTGAACAGAGACACACACACACACACAGGCACCAATGTGAAGGTATCATAAGATGAAACATAAAATCTATTAAATAGGCAACATTTGAAGAATGAATCAAATATATAATTCTACACATTGAGTCTATTAGAGTGGTAACACTGCCAATAGTTAATAGTCAATATATCAGCTTTTTAATGATTTTCTTTTTGCATAAGTTAGATGTTGCGTTTTATTACTATTGTAACTGTTGCTTTTTATACATAAACAAGGTTAAATGTTTTCTTTTTTAGCACTTTGCCTTTCCTTTCTTTTAAATGGACAACATTTGATCAGTCATTTTAAATTTGTAACATCCGAATGAGCAGCGCAGTTACAGTATAAATAAATATTTATGAAGGAATTAGTCATTGTTGTTGTTCATGAGAACATGCTCAAAAAACTTAGGCTGCATTAAGAAGTCAATGGAAAAATTGTCGCCATTAAATATGTATATATATATATATATATATAACTACTTTATCTGATTAAGATAATACTTGACTTATCAACTATCAAAATAATCCTTAGTTGCAGCCCTAATTTTGACAGAAGTATCGCCACCTCATCGCAGGGCCAACACAGATAGACAGACAACATTCATTCCGCCCGATTGTAGCTGAGATAGGCTCCAGCGCCCCCCGCGACCCCGAAGGGAATAAGCGGTAGAAAATGGATGGATGGATGTTTTCAATGTGTGTACATGTAGATGCTGTATCGGGACAGATCCAGTAAGAGTTTGAGCAGATGGCACGGCCGCTCTACCAGCCGAGCCATGCTGCCCCAAATAAAGGGTTTTTTATTTTTATTTTTATTATTATTATGTCTGTAAGCAAAGAAAAATCCATAAATGAGTTGCACCGTCTTCTAAGCCGCAGGGTTGGAAGCGTGGGGGAAAATGTCCGAAATTTACAGTACTTGTTCATTTCCTGTTAATATCTGCTTACTTCCTGTTTGAACATGTTCTATCTACACTTCTATTAAAATGTAATAACTTATTCTTCTGTTTGATACTTTACATTAGTTTTGGTGATGCCACACATTTGGGTATCAATCCGATACCAAGTTGTTACAGGATCATACATTGGTCATAATTAAAGTTCTCCTGTGTCCAGGGACGTATTTCATCACTTTATAAACAATGACAAAATATTTTGTGATAATACATATCGATGCAATCATTGTAGTATCGACTACATACGTCTCTTGTACTTTGTATTGTTACAGTGGATCTTTGTATAGATCCATTTGTTTACATTGAGGAGCACTGGCTTGCTGTTAGCGGTGAGCTACTGTATCCTCCTGCGGTGTTTAGCTATTCCTCGTCCTCCAGTGATAATGGTACTTGTAAGAAACTTACTTAATTTGTCGCCATGGAGGCCAGGATTAGTGATTTAGAAGTAGCTAAAACACTGTGGAGGGACGGTGTGGCGTGGCTGGGAGAGTGGCCGTGCCAGCAACCTGAGGGTTCCTGGTTCAATCCTCACCTTCTACCAACCTCGTCACGTCCGTTGTGTCCTTGAGCAAGACACTTCACCCTTGCTCCTGATGGGTGGTGGTTAGGGCCTTGCATGGCAGCTCCCGCCACCATTGTGTGAATGTGGAAATAGTGTCAAAGTGCTTTGAGTACCTTGAAGTTAGAAAAGCGCCTTTTTAGGCCTAATGATGTCCATTCTCTTGTTTCTGCTTGTGTCTGCTCTGTGTATTGACTCACATGCACCTCGGCTCATATTACCAGCAATGTACACGGAATAAAAGGCAGTATAGTACCTTTTGTTTATTGATTAGTACTGTGGTACTAATATAGGCCAGCTATTCAAGTATTTCTCCTAAAATACTCAAGGCTATACAATGTTTAATCCAGTGAATTGATAGATGACTAAAATAATCAATAACTGCTGCCATAGAGCTACTTTGACAAAGTATGACTGGCAACATTTCAATTGTACGCAATTGAGTTTTTATGCTATTAATAAACACTTTAACTTCCAAGAGTCAAGCGAAAATATTCATGTTGAAATATTTCAAATTCAACAAGATGGTAAAATGTGCGTCTTAATCTTGTCTAGGATTTCATGCGGCAGGCCGGAGAGGTCACCTACGCCGACGCCCACAAGGAGCGCGCCAATGAGGGCGTGATCGAGTTCCGCAACAAGTCGGACATGAAGCACGCCATCGACAAGTTTGACGGCATGGAAATCAACGGGAGAAAGATCCGTCTGGTGGAGGACCGTCCTCGCAGGCGCAGGTCCTACTCCGGCAGCCGCTCCAGGTAGGACTTGCTTTCCTGTTGGTGCCGCCGTCGCTAACGCCACTCCTCTCTGCTCGCTAACGCCACTCCTCTCTGCTCGCTAACGCCACTCCTCTCTGCTCGCTAACGCCACTCCTCTCTGCTCGCTAACGCCACTCCTCTCTGCTCGCTAACGCCACTCCTCTCTGCTCGCTAACGCCACTCCTCTGCTCGCTAACGCCACTCCTCTCTGCTCGCTCCTCGCCACTCCTCTGCTCGCTCCTCGCCACTCCTCTGCTCGCTGCTCGCCACTCCTCTCTGCTCGCCACTCCTCTCTTCTCGCCGACGCCACTCCTCTCTTCTCGCCGACGCCACTCCTCTCTTCTCGCCGACGCCACTCCTCCCTTCTCGCCGACGCCACTCCTCTTTTCTCGCCGACGCCTCTCCTCTCTTCTCGCCGACGCCACTCCTCTTCTCTCTTCTCGCCGACGCCACTCCTCTTCTCTCTTCTCGCCGACGCCACACCTCTTCTCTGTTCTCGCCGACGCCACACCTCTCCTCTCTTCTCGCCGACGCCACTCCTCTCCTCTCTTCTCGCCGACGCCACTCCTCTCCTCTCTTCTCGCCGACGCCACTCCTCTCCTCTCTTCTCGCCGACGCCACTCCTCTCCTCTCTTCTCGCCGACGCCACTCCTCTCCTCTCTTCTCGCCGACGCCACTCCTCTCCTCTCTTCTCGCCGACGCCACTCCTCTCCTCTCTTCTCGCCGACGCCACTCCTCTCCTCTCTTCTCGCCGACGCCACTCCTCTCCTCTCTTCTCGCCGACGCCACTCCTCTCCTCTCTTCTCGCCGACGCCACTCCTCTCCTCTCTTCTCGCCGACGCCACTCCTCTCCTCTCTTCTCGCCGACGCCACTCCTCTCCTCTCTTCTCGCCAGCGCCTCTCTTCTCGCCGACGCCACTCCTCTCTTCTCGCCGACGCCACGCCTCTCTGCTCGCCGACGCCACGCCGCTCTGGTGGCCAACGCCACGCCGCTCTGGTGGCCAACGCCATTCCTCTCTTCTCGCTAGCGCCGCTCTGGTCGCTAACGCCGCGCCTCTCTGGTCGCTAACGCCACGCCTTTCTCGTCGCAGATCTCGCAGCCGTCGGCGTTCCCACAGCAGGAGCCGCAGGAGCCGAAGCTCCAGGAGTCCATCCAGATCCAAATCTAGGTGAGAGAAAATAGTGTCACACTTAATTAGCAATACATATTAAGATTGTATATCATTTGGCATATCAATTATAATGCCATCATTTTAATTGATATGCCAAAAAACATGTATGGAAGTATTATTGTAGTAAAACTATTTGAAAACGTTAATCTCAATCTGTGTGTCTGTAATCTGATTTATTGTGTCTGTGTACTTATTTGTGTGTCTGTATCAATCTGTGTCTGTAATCTGATTCATTGTTTGTGTACTAATTTGTGTGTATATCTCAATGTGTGTCTGTAATCTGATTCATTGTGTTAGTGTACTAATTTGTGTGTATATCTCAATGTGTGTCTGTAATCTGATTCATTGTGTTAGTGTACTAATTTGTGTGTATATCTCAATGTGTCTGTAATCTGATTCATTGTGTCTGTGTACTAATTTGTGTGTCTGTAGCTCAATTTTTGTGTCTGTAATCTGATTCATTGTCAGTGTACTAATTTGTGTGTCTGTATCTCAATCTGTCTGTAATCTGATTCATTGGGTTTGTGTACTAATTTGTGTGTATATCTCAATTAACCCAAGAAAAGAATGTTATTGTAAGTTAATAATAACACAGACACTCGTAAACCTAACATATTAGCTAATGCTAACGCGCTAGCATTTACAAGTATGCATGAAAACACTCCTACAGACATCACGCACGGGACACTTAAGTAGGTAAGAATTGTTTTAGTTATATTGTAAAACTTACAAATGTTGCTTGGAGAGATTAATTATCAATCCTCTTGAGTAGAAACGCCATGGACGGCTACAAAATGGAACTGCACTTGTACTTACGGTTGAAAGCACTAGGACACTGCAGCACACTACACTAAGCAAACTCGTCCAAAAGATGGCAGCATAGCACAAACACCTTTTACAGTGTATTTGCTTTTTTTTTTTTTTTAATACTATTTTTATTATGGCCGTCAGCAAGGGAAAATCCCTAAAAAATAATAGCTGCAGAGTTGAAAGTGTAGGAAAAAAGTAGCGGCTTATAGTCCGGAATGTATGTTGCACAATCCTACTTTAAAAAATGAAACAAACTCCTCCTCAGGACTTTGACCAAACGAGCCCTAATTAAAATGGCCGATACTAGACAGATTAACGATGATAAACTGCCATGGAGTTTTGCCTGTGCCACAAATGTGGGCGTGGCATGGCGCCAAACTTTGATCTGATGTTTCACCACAAGACAGCAAATGTTAATAACTGTGTTCCACGATTGTTGATCATAACTGGTAGAAATGATGGTGGCACCCTGCTGGGGTCAGTACCTCTTCAGAAGTGTTGGTAGTGACTCTGCCTGTTCAGTTCTTAGTTCATTCTTGTAAGTGATTGTGGTTTTTGTTTAATCCTGGCAGGTCCGGTTCCCGTAGCAACAAGCGCTCCAAGTCTGGAGACCGCAAGTCCACCTCTCGTAGACGCAGGTCGCCCTCGCGCTCAAAGTCCAAATCCCGCTCGCACAGGTCCGGCTCTCCGTCCCCGGAGCGCAAGTCCAAGTCCCGCTCAAAGAGTCGCTCCAAGGTCCGGTCCGAGCGAGACTCTCGGAGCCGGTCCAAGGAGAAGGCGGACCAGAAGTCCCGCAGCCGCTCGCCCTCCCCCGTGGAGAACGGGAACGGGGAGCGGGACGCAAAGTCTGCGTCCCGCTCCCCGTCTCCTCGGGAGGAGGAGCGCCAGTCCAGGTCCAAGTCCAAGTCCAGGGAGAAGCGCTCAGTGTCTGGCTCCAGGTCTAGATCTGCTTCTCAGGATTAGCACACCTGAGCTTCCATCCTTGAAGCAGCACTTCCTGTCCTTAAATCCTTCATTCTGCTTTTCTTGTCCTCGTTGCTGGCCCACTCATTTGGAATTATTATTATTATTATTATTATTGATCTGGATCCCAATCTGTGTGTCTGTATATCAATCTGATATTGTGTGTATTCACTTGCAGGTGTGTTACATCCATGTAGGTGTGTGTTAGATCCACGTACGTGTGTGTTGGATCCACGTACGTGTGTGTTGGATCCACGTACGTGTGTGTTGGATCCACGTACGTGTGTGTTGGATCCACGTACGTGTGTGTTGGATCCACGTACGTGTGTGTTGGATCCACGTACGTGTGTGTTGGATCCACGTACGTGTGTGTTGGATCCACGTACGTGTGTGTTGGATCCACGTACGTGTGTGTTGGATCCACGTACGTGTGTGTTGGATCCACGTACGTGTGTGTTGGATCCACGTACGTGTGTGTTGGATCCACGTACGTGTGTGTTGGATCCACGTACGTGTGTGTTGGATGCACGTACGTGTGTGTTGGATGCACGTACGTGTGTGTTGGATCCACGTACGTGTGTGTTGGATCCACGTACGTGTGTGTTAGAGCCACGTACGTGTGTGTTAGATCCACGTAGGTGTGTGTTAGATCCACGTAGGTGTGTGTGTTAGATCCATGTAGGTGTGTGTGTTAGATCCATGTTGGTGTGTGTGTGTCAGATCCAAGTAGGTGTGTGTTAGAGCCACGTACGTGTGTGTTAGATCCACGTAGGTGTGTGTTAGATCCACGTAGGTGTGTGTGTTAGATCCATGTAGGTGTGTGTGTTAGATCCATGTTGGTGTGTGTGTGTCAGATCCAAGTAGGTGTGTGTTAGAGCCACGTAGGTGTGTGTTAGATCCATGTAGGTGTGTGTGTGTCAGATCCAAGTAGGTGTGTGTTAGAGCCACATAGGTGTGTGTGTTGGATCCATGTAGGTGTGTGTGTTAGATCCATGTAGGTGTGTGTGTTAGATCCACGTAGGTGTGTGTGTTAGATCCACGTAGGTGTGTGTTAGATCCATGTACGTGTGTGTTAGATCCATGTACGTGTGTTTTAGATCCATGTAGGTGTGTGTTAGATTTACGTACGTGTGTGAGATCCACGTACGTGTGTTGGATCCACATAGGTGTGTGTTATCCAAGAACGTGTGTTTTTAGATGTAAAACACGTATTTGGAGCAAAATCACAAGTACAAGGATCTGAGTACACACATCAGATGGATATACAGACACACATCAGTACACACAAATTAGATTACAGACTCACAGATTGAGATCCATGTTTGCAAACAGTTTTGCTCCAATAATACTTCCATCGTCTAATTAGTTGGCATGAAACGTTCTCAACTAGTTCCAACTTTACAAAGTATGCGGTGTCTCTTTTTGCTATCAATCGTCACATTGCATCAAATGTGCATTTTTTTGTAAGCGTACGATGAATTAAAGACGGAAATAAAATCCTGTGGGATGTATGTTGTGTAATTGTAATAAATGCAGACGAGTCATGTTCAGAACTACATTCTAGATGACATACAACCATCCTCAACGGGGCTACCGCGCATGCTTGTCACTACTGTTGCATGCTGGGTAGTGCAGTTCATTACATCACAGGATCTATGAGCTACATATAGTCCAGTCATTGTCAAACTGTGGTACGACAAACAATCACTTGATTCAAGTACAGTTTTATTTTCCTGAATTCAAACTAATGTTGGAGTGGCTAAAATATATGAAATAAAACCTCTGCCTTGTTTCTAATGAACTACAACGCTACTGTAGTTTAATGTCACTCATCACATGTCTAGCTAGCAATGTGCACATAGACACATTTAGTCGGATTAAAAAATGCATCATGTAAACACACCATTTAGGATATTCCGACCCGATCTCACACGTTCGGATCAAAATTACCTTCTGATCGAGACATGTTTATATGTGCATAATCACTGACTGTAAACAAAGTTATCTGTGACGTCAGCTACACTTTGGTACTGCACTCAACTTCATATTGTCTCATGCAAACGGGAACATGGCTGCCGGTGTTTGACACAGCACTGCAGTTTGTTTATTCTTAATTTCTGTCGGCCCTCTGAAGACTCTCCTCCAGTTCAACTGAATGTTTCCAGCGAAACAACGTCTGTGGATTTGTTATCTGTTCGCTCTCTGAAACGCACCGTTTAGTTTTTTTGAGGGCCACGCAAACCGTGAGTCAACATGGCGAGTTCAAGGACCAGAAGAGTGGACCGACACCAGCAGATGACATGGCACCCCAAACCATCACTGATGGTGGAAACTTTACACTAGACTTCAGGCAACGTGGATCCTGTGCCTCTCCTGTCTTCCTCCAGACTCTGGGACCTCGATTTCCAAAGGAAATGCAAAATTTGCATGGTTTGGTGATGGTTTGGGGTGCCATGTCATCTGCTGGTGTCGGTCCGCTCTGTTTCCTGAGATCCAGGGTCAACGCAGCCGTCTACCAGCAAGTTTTAGAGCACTTCATGCTTCCTGCTGCTGACCTGCTCTATGGAGATGGAGATTTCAAGTTCTAACAGGACTTGGCGCCTGCACACAGCGCAAAATCTACCCGTGCCTGGTTTACGGACCATGGTATTTCTGTTCTAAATTGGCCCGCCAACTCCCCTGACCTTAGCCCCATAGAAAATCTGTGGGGTATTGTGAAAAGGAAGATGCAGAATGCCAGACCCAAAAACGCAGAAGAGTTGGAGGCCACTATCAGAGCAACCTGGGCTCTCATAACACCTGAGCAGTGTCAGAAACTCATCGACTCCATGCCACGCCGCATTAACACAGTAATTGAGGCAAAAGGAGCTCCAACCAAGTATTGAGTATTGTACATGCTCATATTTTTCATTTTCATACTTTTCAGTTGGCCAACATTTCTAAAAAATCCCTTTTTTGTATTAGCCTTAAGTAATATTCTAATTTTGTGACACACGGAATTTTGGATTTTCATTTGTTGCCACTTCAAATCATCAAAATTAAATGAAATAAACATTTGAATGCATCAGTCTGTGTGCAATGAATACATATAATGTACAAGTTACACCTTTTGAATGCAATTACTGAAATAAATCAAGTTTTTCAAAATATTCTAATTTACTGGCTTTTACCTGTATGCTGAGTAAGAAGGACCATCAAGAAACAAAAGGAATATTATCAAGTTTTACTAAAGCTTTAGGAGACCAGTCCTTACAAATGCGCTAATACCAGCATCCAGAAGTGGTCTGAAAATCAAACGGGAAGAGACAACTTATTGAATACGAAAACAGCCCCCACCCTGCCCAGAAAGGAATACAGCCTATTTGTTCGAATACAGATAAGATAAGGGAGTACCGGTATGCTATACTCCCACATTCCAACCCTTCAAGGTAAAGCACATAGTTTACTTGCGGACATAAGATAAAAGCAAAAAGAGTACACATGGGAAAATATTAGCTGCTTTAAACATGACTATGAATAAAGAAAGAACTCTTAAAAATATATGCATTCTCCACAGATCTCATTCATTTAAACAAGAATGTTATTATGCATGAGATTCTTGTCTATAAATCATTGTAAATACAGTATGAGAGACTAATTTAACTCCAGCTGATTGAGTGTCATAAACAAGATATAAATACACACACACACACACAGAGAGAGAGAGAGAGAATATATATAAATATATAAACAGATTGACTTATACCAGGGGTGTCCAAACTTTTTGACTGGGGATTTGCGTATATAATTAATAATTGGATATTAAGAGAATGAAAGTTTGACCTCGACCTTGTTTACTTCCTTGAAGACCTTTTTAAAGTTTTGTAATTAATCAGAAATATCAATCAGCTAAAATGCGCCAAAAGTGAATAAGTGTTTTTATTTTATTTTATGGTGTTTGGACATTTTTCATAATATCCACAAAGTTCAGTGAGCAAGGTATTAAGTGTTAACATGCGTGTTGAGTTTTGTTAGTAGCTTTTTTTTTTTTTTTTTGCACCATGACTAGGGAAGGTTGTTTGGATTGTGTCATAAAACTCAATTACGTGCAGTAGTTTTCAAGTACGTTCAAGGGTCATTGATTTAATCTACTCACATTGTCCACAAGATAGCAGCAAATCTGTAGCATTCAGAGAGTGCCTGATATTTAAATTTAAAAACACTCCTCTGTGCGATGCTTTATTGAATTTATGATGTCTCGCGGGCCATAGTTTGGACACCCCTGGTTTATACTTATGTCTCATAAGCGCAGAGATTATTTTTGCAAAATAGAGGAACATCTGCGATAGAACGTTCCCTGCAGCTGCCAACATTAACAGTCAAAATGTCTCCATTGACTCATTTTAAATCCATAATTGCAAGTTATTTATCATTCAAGAATAATGAAATGTACTTGTCACGTTCAAACACAGGACATCTATTAAACAAGACAAAAGGCAAGGAATCAAACAGAGACAGAATTCAATTTGGACTCAATTGAGGAGAGACATGCGTCAACCTGTAACCTCTTACAGTGTCTTAGCACGCTCTGACGAAGAAGGTTTTCGTCTCCTCTTTTAATTCAGATGTTCCATGTTCACGCACCAACATATGTCACAGCAGGAATGGTAAGTGTGTAAAAGAGTCATTGTTTTCGGTCGCTTTGAAGTCCAAGAAGAGGATTTCTCGGGCTTGGGCTCTTCCTGGATCCAGCTGGGGCAGGTGTTGGAGGACAATGGATAACCCCTCCCGTCTCCTGACCACAGTGACTTCAAGAGGGCAGCGGGTCGTAAACAGCGTTGATCTTGGTTACCAAATAGTTGGAAGAGAGTTTGTGAAATACTTCAGAGAGAGTTCGTTTAACACTTCAAAGAGAGTTCCTCCGGAAGTTGAGCAGATCCTGCCATCTGTCCGTGTTGAAATCACAGTGGAGTTTCACGAGCCTTCTTCCTCTTGTTAGGCCTCGAAAGACAGCCTTCATCTTCTCATCAGGAACATAATGCAATATAATGTTTCTTTTGTGATAACTTACAAACAATTATTCCAACAATTCCCTCCTGTTTATCGCAAAATCGTTCCCATAATCTCCTTATCCCTAATAACTTCTTCTTGCAATTTTCAGTTAATGGTTAATTTCCTTACGACAAAGTTATGTTCACACTCAGAATTGAACATACATTTTTCCTCATATTTCTGACATTTCTGTAAATAAATCAGGAACACCATCCTGGTAGGTATCCTCGTCTTCAGATTCATCTTCCTTGTCGTCCACCAGGAAGTACATCTGAACAGCTTTATCATCTGCTGGGTTAATCGCTGTGGTAATCAGACGGTTAAACAGAGAACAGACAGGGAATACAACAACATCCACACAACATCAGTATTGCTGAACACGGCCATACCAAAGACTTGTATTTGCCAAAACCGTCCACCCACCCATCCCACATAGATGTATCTATGCCTGAGTGCTCTTTCATTTTACCGTTGAGGGTGCGAAGGCCTTCCAGTGCTTTGGTCAGGCTACCTTCTGCATCGGTGTTGTTTGGTATGAACGTGCAACATCCATCCATCCATCCATTTTCTACCGCTTATTCCCTTTGGGGTCGCGGGGGGCGCTGGAGCCTATCTCAGCTACAATCGGGCGGAAGGCGGGGTACACCCTGGACAAGTCGCCACCTCATCGCAGGAACGTGCAACACTGTTCACCAAATATTGCGCACACACCCCCTCTTTCCGCTAACAACATGTCCAGCGCCATACGGTTTTGAAAGGCCATAAGGAAGGTGGTGAGTTGATTAGCGACGGCTTCAAGTCTTGGCCTGTGTAATTTTCCAATCTCTGTACATTGTAGTGGACGTAGCTTATTCTGTCAACATTCTTGTTAATCGTACACCACCAGTAGACGTATGATTCAAATCCAGCTGCAACTTGATTTACCAATTTATAGTCGTCAGGTACACCTCTTGGGACACCTATTGCATCGATATAAGTTGGATCTCCAACACTTTGCCAGGTCACATCCCGTTTAGTTATTTTCCAATGTTCAGGTATCAAACTGTTCAGGCGTGTTAACAATTCTTGTACAAATATTGATACATTTACTATGTGTATGCAGTTATCTGATGATACGTTTCCTAACTGTTGTACAGAGCCTTGCATGTTAATGCAGGTATAATTAGCTTTTTTCACATATTTATCAAATATTGGTTTCTGTTTTGTCTCTTTAGCTACAGGGTCAATTTTGTTTTGCTCATTACTTCAATTCAACTTTTTTTTTTTGACTCATCTTGAGTAATTGTCTAGGCTTATACATACAACACAATCAGTTTTTGTAGCCTTTCCCACTTGCTCTGCCATAAGGAACAAATTAATTACCAAAACAGGAACCAATTATTATCAAACTTTGACACACCATCAAATGGTATGTTTACAACTATGACACAGTGGAATTTGTAGTGTGCTAGTTAACATGTCCCTTTGATAACACAAATACAATTCCAAATACTTGTTTTTTTTCCCATTATATGACCTTTCTACAATGTAAATACAATCCCAAATACTTTTCCCATTATATGACCTTTTTACAATGTGCTAAGTGTATTTAGCTTGGTCTTTTCACTATCTTTCAAATGGTGTTAGTCCTGTTGTACTTGTAATGTTAATGTACATTTTTACAAAATTTTTGCATAATGCTTTTGCTACTGTCAGCACATCTGCTTTTCCTTTAGGTTGTATTTCTACCTACTTTGAAAATGCATCTACTATGACCAGACAATAATGTTTTCCTTCGCTCTTATTTAGTTAATTGCCTAGATGTTTTATACAATTTTTTTTAAATAAGAATTAAACTATAGGAAGTATAGTACTTCTGTATAAGGGTATTCATATCCCTCCTGTTGAGCCATGCGTTCAACCTTGGCTCAATATTGCTGCTCACTTATACCGATTTTTCTTTGTAAGATTGGTTTATTGTCTGGACAAACATAGATGTCTTCTTTGTTCAACATCATCCTCATAATTTCTTTTTATGAGGATGCAGGGGTCCCCAAACTACGGCCCACGGGCCGGATCCGGCCCCCCAGCATCCAAAATCCGGCCCACAGGAAGTCCCAAGTTAAACAAAAAGTTTTAATTTTTAATTTTTTAATTAAATTTTTTTTAAATCTTTCTTTTCTAATCCATTTTCTACCGCTTGTTACTCTTGGTGTCTCCTAGCTGCTCAGGCAAATCATATTGTCTAAAAATGAATTTTCCCATAGATAACGTGACAATGTTAAATGTTGATGAATGGGGGGTGCATTCTATGGCAGGTGGGAAATGCACCCCCCCATAACTCCACTTCTGGTAATCCGATCATCACATGGTTTTCAGTGTATACCCGGGGGGCTATGATGAGTAACCAGGGTGAGTTTCATGTCTCTAGGACCTTCCTAGCCAGAGATAGATGGGGGGTGCATTCTATGGCAGGTGGGAAATGCACCCCCCCATAACTCCACTTCTGGTAGTCCAATTTTCACATGGTTTTCAATGTATACTGCGGGGGCTATGATGAGTAACCAGGGTAAGTTTCATGTCTCTATGACCTTCCTAGCCAGAGATAGATGGGGGGTGCATTCTATGGCAGGTGGGAAATGCACCCCCCCATAACTCCACTTCTGGTAGTCCAATTTTCACATGGTTTTCAATGTATACTGCGGGGGCTATGATGAGTAACCAGGGTAAGTTTCATGTCTCTATGGCCTTCCTAGCCAGAGATAGATGGGGGGTGCATTCTATGGCAGGTGGGTAATGCACCCCCCCCATAACTCCACTTCAGGTAGTCCGATCATCACATGGTTTTCAGTGTATACCCGGGGGGCTATGATGAGTAACCAGGGTGGGTTTCATGTCTCTAGGACCTTCCTAGCCAGAGATAGATGGGGGGTGCATTCTATGGCAGGTGGGTAATGCACCCCCCCATAACTCCACTTCTGGTACTTCGGGTACTTTTGGTAACGTTATTTGTGAATGTTCAATTTGAAACTTCTTAAAACCAAATCAAAGGTAGATATCAGATGCATTCATTTATTTATTCATCCATCCACCCATGAGCTCCTTAAAGTTAAAGAAAATGTCATATTTTTAAAATACAAGTATTGGATCATGACAACACGTCGAATGAAGCAGCAAACATTCGTTCTCCTTGATGTCTTTAAAAAAGTACATATAGAGGTTTACTTTGGTGTACATATTCTTTACAGTATAGCTGTCAAGGTAGACAATACTACATTTTTGGGACAGCAAATATTCCAATATTAATTGGTTATTGTTTTCGCCTTATCTGATCTAATGACGGCGAAATCATTAAAGGCTCACAATTTGGAATCCATCCACAAGTAAGGATAATTTCACTTTATGTACTTTATTATGCCGAAAGAGGCGATTTCAGCCACTTGAATGACGGCAAAATCATTAAAGGCTCACAATTTTTAATTCATCCACAAGTAAAGCACAAGTAAAGAAAACTTGGATTATTTCTGTTAAGGTGTTTGAGCTTCGTGGAGTTCTTTATGCGTGCACAGGAATGACACTTTCATCGAGTCTGATCAACGTCCTCTCACACGAGGAGACTTTATTCTTTCTTCTTCTTCTTGAACATACAACACACAACACCAGCTCCAGAGCGCCCCAAGTGGGGAACATGCGCTATAACAGCCAACCTCTACAACAAAGCCAAACAGAGCAAGAGCGCAGATACACACAATCTTAACACCCCCACTCGCTATTAGCTCACTGTGTTAAATCAATTTGTAAACAATATTTTAAGAACATGTTCCATGAAATGAATGAACTGTCTTCACACAAAGTTGCACAATAGCCTGATGTGCTACGTCTGTCTGTTTCATTTGATGCCCAACTTGCATCACAGTAAACTGTCAGACCGAGTCTTTCAGTTACATTCTTCATGAAGTTAAGTCATTGTTCTGATGTACCTTTTAGGTATCTGAATACATGTTTCACTGTATTCCAATGTTCCATAGTAGGTTCATTAAAGTATTGAGATAGTTTACTCACAACAAAGCTTATGTCAGGTCGAGTGCATGTTGATAAATAAATTAAACTTCCCACTGCTTCTCTGTACTGTCTTGGTTGTTTCAACTTTTCAGCATTTTCTGCGTAATCAAGTTTTGGTTCACAAGGAGTTTCTCTTGGTTTACAATTTTCCATATCAAACCTTTGTAAAACCTTTTTCACATATCTCTCTTGTGACATTTTGACTAGTCCATTTGTTTGTTCAAAGTCTATTCCTAAGAAATGTTTTAGGATTCCCAAATCCTTCATTTTGAATCTCTGAGTTAACATTCTTTTTACATCCTGCATTGATTTTTCACTTGAAGCAGCTAAAATAAGGTAATCTACCCAAATAATAAGTATTACCTTTTGACCATATGTTTCTCTTGTGTACACACAATGATCTGCTTCATTTTGCACAAAGTCATTTTCACATAAATGGGTGTGTAACACTGTATTCCAGTTTCTGCCCGACTGTTTGAGTCCATACAATGATTTGTTCAGTTTACATACCAGTTTTTCACCAGTGTTAGAGTTTTTCTCGTATCCTTGTGGTTGTTCTAAATAGATTTCACAGTCTATGGGTGCGTGCAGATACGCGGTCTTCACGTCCATCTGATGTAAGATTAGGTCCTCCTGTGCCGCCTTCTGCATGAGAATTCTTACACTTAACATGTCAGCTGTCGGTGAAAACGTCTCTTCGTAATCAGTTCCTACTTTCTGGTCGTATCCTTTGGCAACAAATCTCGCCTTATATTTATTAGATCCATCTGTGTCTGTTTTGAGTGCATAAACCCACTTTGCTTTTAAAGCTCGCTTACCTGGTGGTAAGTCAGTCAACTGGAATGTGTCATTTTCCACTAGTGAGTTCATCTCCTCATCCATGGCGTTTTTCCAGTGCATTGACTTGGATGATAACACGGCTTCCTGATAAGTTTCTGGAATGTCACAAACTGCTCGATAACAGAAATCAACGCATGTTTGTAATCTGTCCAATGAATCATCAGTCTCTTGTAAATAAACTGGCTTTTGTTTTATCCTGAATGGATTCTTTCTGATTTCTGTTTCGGCATTTACCGCTGACTGTTCCACATCTTCCTGCTCATTTAAATCCTCAGTTCTGTTTTCAGGTTGAACTCTGTCCTCATCCTTCTGGTCACTGTCACAGACTGCATTGTCTCTGTTGCCAATGTCATGTCCTGCGTATGGCTCCAAAGTTTGTGTCTCTCTCTCTACACTTGTTTTGGTTGCGAATCTCACCAGTCTGATCTTTTGGACCTTTTCCATTTCTGGATAATATACAAGGAAGGCTGGGCTGTTTTTATCATATCCTATGAAAATGCCCTGCTCACTTTTGGAGTCTAGTTTTCCTTTTTCTTGTTTGTAACTAAAACATATAGACCCAAACTTTTGCATTTGTGACACATTTGGTACTTTTCCTGTAAGTAACTCATATGCTGTTTTCTTTGTCCGTCTATTGTAACACCTGTTTCTAACATGAGCTGCTGTTTGAATGGCATAGTTCCACAAATAGTTTGGTAGTTTGCTTTCTATCAGTAAGCATCTAGCCATGTCAAACAGTGTTCGCCATTCTCTCTCTGCTGTGCCATTTTGGTGTGGCGAATAAGGCGCTGACGTCTCATGTCTTATTTTGTTCTTTGTTAGTAACATTTGGAACTCTCTGTTTGTAAACTCAGTGCCGTTGTCTGAACGTATACACTTCACATCTCCATAGGGTGCTACATCTGCTAAGAACTTTTCTGTTGCAGCAACTGCATCACTTTTTGACTTAAGGAAATATACTAATACAGCACCTGAATAGTCATCTGTGAAACATTGTGCGTATTTGTGTCCTTCTATGCTTTCAGTTTTCATTGGCCCTGCTAGGTCTGTATGGATTAACTCCAGGGGTTTATTTGCTTTAGCATCTAGCTCCCTATTTCTCGTTTGGGTAAACTTGCCTTTTGTACATATTTCACACATCTGATTTGGCTTAACAACATTTCCCTTAATTACCATACCTTTGACCACAGTTTGGAGTTTGATTACATCATCATAGTTGCAGTGCTCTAGAATCTCGTGCCATGTTTGTACGTCATGACAAACTTTACACTGATCTTCATTTGCATCAACAGTTGGTAGATAATATAGCTTCTCATTTTCGTTTATGTTAAATCTGTTACCATCTTTAGTGATCATGTGGCTCTCTCCTTTCTTGAAAGTTATGATTGCTCCTCCGTCGGCTGCTCTTGCCACTGAAAAGATGTTGTGGGGATATGAGGGCATGTACAGAGCATTTCGTAGTTGTGCCCTGTGCTGTCGTCCATCGCTGTCCACTAGATGTATCGTTGCTGTTCCTCTTCCTTGGGCCATTCCACTGCATCTTGTCCCATCAGCTAGTTCCACTGAATGAGTCTCTGGTTGAAAAGTGTTGTCAAAGCTTGTAAAGTTATTTACATCATTTACAATGTGGGATGTCGCTCCTGCATCCACCATAATGCCTTTCATCTTTATTTTGGGTGCTGACTCACTTTCTTCTTGTGCTGCTTTGAAGAGGTAATCATTGGATTGTTCATCCGTAAACTTTCTGACATTGTCTCGTTTATCTTTCTTTTTGCATATGGTTTCTTGGTGTGTGTTGCTCTTACAAAAGTTGCACCACACTTTTCGGATACACATTCTTGCTTTGTGTCCTTTTAATCCACATTTGAAACATGTCAGATCTCCATCTTCACTTCTACTTTTAGTGCTGCTGGTGTACTTCTTCTGGATATTTCTATCCTGTTTTGTGAACGTTTTCATCACATTGTCTGTTGGCTCAGCAGTACTAATTTTCTCTGACTCTTCGTAAATACGTAATCTTCTTTTGAAATCTGTAAATGTCACATTGTCTTCATTTTGCGTTACATGTACAGCTAATGGCTTGTAAGAGTCAGGTAGGCCTCCAAGAATCATGGCTATGATCAGACTATCACTGAGAGTCTCACCGGCATCACGAAGTGCTGTAATCAGGTTTTCTGCTCTGATGATGTAGTCCGTAGTTGACTCTCTGTCTGCGTTCCGTAGTTTTGTCAAGGACGTGTACAGGTTGATTATTCGTGGCTTGCTTTTTCCTGAGTAATGGTCCCTCAGTATTTTCAGTGCTTTCCTGCCATCGTATGCAGCATCATGTCTTATTAAAGACAAGCTTTTATCATCGATCAACCTGATGAGCTCTGCATAGCAGTCTGGATTCTTTATTCTGTCCGCTGCTGCTTGCTCTTCTCCTACTGGTTCATTTAGAACAGTGTCTTTCAACTTTAAAATATGTAAGTGTCCCAAAAATCTTGCTTCCCAAAGGTCATACTTGCTTTCGGATCCATCAAAGTACAGTTGCGGGGATACTGCTCCAGTAGTACAAGCCGCCATATTTGTTTAAGCTCCGCACTTTAGCGCTATGCTATGCTAATTAGCTCAAACTTTACCGCGGTTACTTCTTCTTCGAGGGTACACGCTACTTTATTGGCTAAAGTCACTTTTATGCTCCGTGTAATACTTCACGTTTGCAATACCTTTATCCTTGGTCAAGCAGTTCTCCTCTGTTAGCTCAAGTCCACACCTGCAAACTTGCTTGGCTTCTCTGTCCGTGCGTCGACTCAACGCTACCTGGCCTTGTTTGCTTGAGTTGGCTGGAATCTCTGGGGTTCCTGGGCACCATAACCTGTTAAGGTGCTTGAGCTTCGTGGAGTTCTTTATGCGTGCACAAGAATGACACTTTCATCGAGTCTGATCAACGTCCTCTCACACGAGGAGACTTTATTCTTTCTTCTTCTTCTTGAACATACAACACACAACACCAGCTCCAGAGCGCCCCAAGTGGGGAACATGCGCTATAACAGCCAACCTCTACAACAAAGCCAAACAGAGCAAGAGCGCAGATACACACAATCTTAACAATTTCACTTTATGTACTTTTTATGCCGAAAGAGGCGATTTAAAAGAGGCGATTTCAGCCAACAGCCGAGTTTAGATATACTTTTCGAGACGAGTGACGCAACCGAGTGACGTAAGCGCGCTCCCGCGTCAGGGGGTGCATATTATGGCAGGGGTGCGTTTTCCGGTATCGACAGGCTTGACAAGGTTGGGAAGGAATCCCCAGGACTACCCAGCAGACCCGCAGGCTACCGGAGCGAACCCCCAGAATCCCACAACACGCAAGGGCAGAGGAAACTCTGCCTCCAAAGTATGTGTCGTGCCTTGTGGATTTGTGGGGGTATTCAACTGCCTTGGGCTGTGGGCTTGCGGCTCGTGCGTCGTGCGCTGGCTGTGTGGTTCTGTGAGCAGGAGCGATCGGGACCTGGAGACCTGCGGTGACCCCCGGGAGAGACCAAGAGGCGGAGCGAGCCGGGACAAGTACGGCCAGGTAGGTCCCGCGAGTGACCGGAGACTGGCGAGGAGGGTGGGCGTACCCAATACTCCTACGCGGAACTACAGCAGGGGTAGGGGAAACCCTGCCTTGCGTGTAAGTGTGGCGTCAGCCCGGAGAGCGTCTCCGTAGTTTTAGAAGATTTTATCCCCGTGGCCTGCCTCCGTTTTAATTCTGTGTGCAGGAGGATGTCGTGGAAGTGGGTGGAGCTAGGACGCTGACCCACTACGCCTGTCGCGGCTGTACCCTCACCATAATATTGGTTACCAATTGGTATTTTTAATATTGACAACTGGACGGTTTTAATCTATATTGTAATAAATTGTAAATCAGCATCATTATCTTTCCTTATTTTGGGACGGTTGCTCTCTGCATTGGGTTCTTAATGTAACAAACAGTTCAGGGTGTCCCAAGTTACCGGAGTGTTAGGTAAGGAGAAGGAGTTTTATCCCTCCAGAGTTGCCGTAGGGCTGTGACGTAAGAGGTCTATAAGTGTAGAGATGACATTAAAGAAGTGGTGGAGACCGGACCTGCTCTCATGACTCCCATTTATTATTTTATTATTATATTGCATCAGTACATGGAATATGCGAACCCAGAACGCTCGACTACATTGGTGGCAGCGGTGGGATTTTAACCGCTGTGTTAAAAAAAAAGAAAAAAAAAAGATGAAAGTGTTTCACGGGACTCGTGAGTTTCCAGTTAGCTGCTAAGCTTCCTGGCTATTTTGCGGACACGTGGTGTGGTGACGAGGACCCTTTTAAGCCCGGCGGGGCGCTGTTTGACGGACACTCACACGGCGTGAGTGTCGGGAATGGACTTGGCCGCTCCCTTCACCGGCGACAGGAGCCGGAGTTTCTCAGCTGGACAGAGACAATTGGTGGACCGCTTTGGGGCCAGCCTATCGGTGCGTGTGCGTTCTCCGGGGGAGAACTTGGGGATGTTTGCTATGGACGTTAGCCGGCTGGTTACGGAGGCGTTCTTGGCAATCTTACTACTGGCCCTTCATGCTGAAGGACATCCGATTGTGGTGTGAGCAGTGCGGAGCGTGTCGGGCCCGCCAGTCCCTTGGGGTCCCCGTGGGTGGGTCCCAGATTTGTCGCCCCCTCCAGAGGGTGGCCATGGACATTCTGGAGTTGCCCATAAGTCTCCGTGGGCGGGTCCCAGAATTGTTGCCGTCCTTCCAGAGGGTAACCATGGACATTTTGGAGTGGCCCAGAAGTTACCATGGGGTGGTCCCAGGTTTGTCGGCCCCTCAGGAGGGTGGTCATGGACATTCTGGAGTGGCCCGTAAGTCCCATGGGGGGGGTCCCAGGGTGGTTTCCCCCTTCCAGGGACTCTGCCAGCACCACTAGATTGTACTTTATTGATTCCTTCACTGCCTATAACCCCAAGTCTGAGGGCATGATGGCGCGTCACAATCGGACTATCTCGCAGGGGTTGACTGGGGCGACCTCCTGCGCACAATTGAACTATCTCGCAAGGGGCGATTGGAGCGACCTCCTTCGCATCTGCAAGTTTTTGCATGTTTTGAGGGGCCAGTGTGCTAGCCTATGTAATACTGTGTGGATCAGTTAAAATATTGTTGATTTGTTGTGTGCATTAAGATTGTGAAGTTTTTTTTTTCTTCTCTGCTCTATTTCCCCTTGTTTGTTACCTATTTTGTTTGTGACGAAACGGGGACGTTTCTAATTGAGGGGGGGACGTATGTAACAAACAGTTCAGGGTGTCCCAAGTTACCGGAGTGTTAGGTAAGGAGAAGGAGTTTTATCCCTCCAGAGTTGCCGTAGGGCTGTGACGTAAGAGGTCTATAAGTGTAGAGATGACATTAAAGAAGTGGTGGAGACCGGACCTGCTCTCATGACTCCCATTTATTATTTTATTATTATATTGTATCAGTACATGGAATATGCGAACCCAGAACGCTCGGTTACATTAATATTTATATTGGTTTTTAACAAAATTTTATTAGATTTTAATATCCCACCACTCGGGTCAGTTACATTTTCATATATATATATACAAGGTAGACCTGGGAGGAAGGCTGCAGTTCCCCCAGGTTGTCCAGACAACCCTGAGACCGGATGTGGTGCTGTGGTCTGAAGAGGCAAAGAAGATCATTCTCATAGAACTCACAGTCCCATGGGAAGAAGGGTGCGACCAAGCCTACGAAAGGAAAAGTGCCAAATACCAGGACCTTTTGAATGACTGCAGGGGAAAAGGATGGCAGGCATGGCTGTTCCCGGTCGAGGTCGGCTGCAGAGGATTCCCTGCCCAGTCGGTATGGAGAATGCTCACAGCCTTGGGAATAACAGGGAAGGAGAGAAAGACAGCAGCTCGCAGGATGGGGGAGGCAGCAGAGAGAGCCTCTTGCTGGTTATGGAGCAGGAGAGACGAGATGAGCTGGAAGCCAGGAGGAGGAGATAGGCAGTGACTTGGCCACCACTGCCGGCCCACCAGCGGTAGGGTGTTATGGTTCAGGGTCGAAACACTCAATGACCGCTGGATACCATCTGATGATATCAAGTCCTCTTGGCCAAGGCTCCATTCACCTAAGGTGAATGAAGAGGAAAGCATCTCCGGATGTAAGATAATCATGTATGTGTATGTATATATGTATATGTATATGTGTATGTATATATATATATGTATATATATATTATAACCCACTTACAGTATAAAGCTAGTCAAATGATATGAAATCATGTGTTCATCCCAAAGATGATTCTTTATTGAAGACATAAACCTGAGTCTTAGGTCAGGCTGATTAGAAAAACAACTTTTCTGCAGAAGAAGAGACTTTTTAATACGTGATTCAAATAAATATAATCATGTTGTGGAAAATAAATATAATCATTTTGTGCAAAATAAATATAATCATATTGTGCTGAAATGAATGAACTAAACAACAATGAATATGTTTATTAAATCAACTGTCATTAACATATAAGTACAAAGAGAGTACAAATAAAGTTTTAACACTTTTGTCATCATTTTTGCGCTTAACAAACTTTGGCTCCAGACGTCTTCTGTGTTGGATGTTGTCATTGCTGCCACCAGTGGTGGAAACCTGTATGTACTTTGTTAACCATAGGGCCGGGCCTGAGTTAGATAGTGAAGTATAGAAGAGGAAGTAGAGCAGATGGTCACAGGAAGTTCTCCTCGTTGGCCACGTAAGAGAAGCCCTTGAAGGCGTTGTTGGCGTTGAAGCTTGCGTTGAATTCTGGCGTGCGACTCACAGAGTTAGACACATTTTCTCTGGTGAACTCTGGATCAATGTGCTGCGTATCTGCTGGTCCTCGCTACCACACACATGAATGTAGCATTATTATGCTAAATATAGCACTATTATTACACTAAATATATCAATATTATTACACTAAATATATCATCGTTATTAGAGTAAATATATAATCAATATTACACTAAATATATCATCGTTATTAGAGTAAATATATAATCAATATTACACTAAATATATCATTATTACACTAAATATATCATTATTACACTAAATATATAATCAATATTACACTAAACATATCAATATTATTACACTAAAAATATAATCAATATTACACTAAATATATAATTATTATTTCACTAAAAATATAATCAATATTACACTAAATATATCATTATTAATACACTAAATATATAACCAATATTACACTAAATATATCATTATTATTACACTAAATATATCATTATTATTACACTAAATATATAATCAATATTACACTAAATATATCATTATTATTACACTAAATATATAATAAATATTACACTAAATATATCATTATTATTACACTAAATATATCATTATTATTAGAGTAAATATATAATCAATATTACACTAAATATATTAGAGTAAATATAAGGGAGTGGTAATAAAAAGTAGATCTTCACCACGTTGGGGTTGTAAGGCGGAGGAATTCTCTTGTGGAAAATGTCATCCCAGTTGATGGCAGAGAAGAAAGGATGATTCTTGACTTCCAGCTGTGACAGTAGAGAACAATTACTGGAACGTACAAAGTAGAGGACAATTACTGGAACTTACAAAGTAGAGGACATTTAGTGGAACTTACAAAGTAGAAGACAATTACTGGAAATTACAAAGTAGAGGACAATTACTGGAACTTACATAGTAGAGGACATTTACTGGAACTTACAAAGTAGAGAACATTTAGTGGAACTTACAAAGTAGAGGACAATTACTGGAAATGACAAAGTAGAGGACAATTACTGGAACTTACAAAGTAGAGGACATTTAGTGGAACTTACAAAGTAGAGGACAATTACTGGAAATGACAAAGTAGAGGACAATTACTGGAAATGACAAAGTAGAGGACAATTACTGGAACTTACAAAGTAGAGGACATTTAGTGGAACTTACAAAGTAGAGGACAATTAGTGGAATTTACAAAGTAGAGGACAATTACTGGAATTTACAAAGTAGAGGACATTTACTGGAACTTACAAAGTAGAGGACATTTAGTGGAACTTACAAAGTAGAGGACATTTACTGGAACTTACAAAGTAGAGGACATTTACTGGAACTTACAAAGTAGAGGACATTTACTGGAACTTACAAAGTAGAGGACAATTACTGGAACTTACAAAGTCAGCGATAGCTCCCAGTCGTCTGTGCGGGTCCTTGTGCAGAAGCGCCTTCAGCAGCGAGCACACGGCCTCAGACTTTCCTGCAGGAAGTACAAGAGTCTTGTGCAGGATGGCGTCGTACATCTCACCCACGTCTCGGCTGTAGAAGGGAGGCTGACCCCCCAAACATGTTACCAGTCAAAGATCCTCTATGTGACAGGAACACTCTCCTCCTGACTGTAAAACACTAGTCTATATATATATATATATATATAGGTATAAATATATATATATATATATATATATATATGCAGTGCAGCCCCCGAGTCTGTTATTGATCATAATAATTATAATATTTATAATAACAACAACAATAATAATAACAATAATAATAACAGTAACAATTATAATAACAATAACAACAACAACAATGATGATAACAATAATAATAATAATACCAATAATAACAAAAGTAATTATAATAATAACAATAAAAATGTGGATCAATAAAGTTTGTCTAAGTCTAAGTCTAACAACAATAATAATAATAATAATATCAACAATAATAATAATAATAATATTACCAGACTGTAGATCATCTCGTACAGAACAGCTCCCAAACACCACCAGTCTACTGTTCTGTCATACGCTTCTTTGCGAAGAATTTCTGGCGCCAAATACTTCAAACAACAAAAAATAATAATACTAATTAATTCATGTATTTTGATTGTATAGTACGGTGTATATATATAAACACACACACACACACACACACACACACACACACACACACACACACACACACACACACACACACACACACACACACACACACACACACACACACACACACACACACACACATTTATACATATACATATACACGTTAGGTCAGGAAAAAACACAGAGGCTATATCATACCTACAAGCCTGTTTTGCAGGTTTCCCTGATTTTATAAAAGGGAAAAGCTTGTAGGGATGATATAGCCTCTGTGTTTTTCCTGACCTAACGTATATTCCACTCTACCCCGGTATTGAGCACTGTATAACCGATTAACCACAGAAACCTTGACTATATATATATATATATATATAAAATGTGTTTATATATACTGTATAGTGATTGATGTATTCCTGTCCTTACTTCTGGTGTCCCACAGAAGGTGGAAGTTGTTCCTTCAGGCTCCACCCCTTCTTTGCAGAGACCAAAGTCTGTCAGCACCACATGACCCTGTAAACATCACCTCTTTATCTATTCATGTATCCATAGACATCCGATCATAATCACCACCTTCTTTATCTTCAAATACTCATGTTTTCATAGACAATGATCATAAGCACCACCTTCTTTATCTTCAACTACTAATGTATTCATAGAAATATGATCATAATCACCACCTTTTTTATCTTCAACTACTAATGTAGTTATATTAATAAAAATATGATCATATTTACCATCCTCTTTATCCTCAACTATTAATGTATTCATAAAAAACTTATCATAATCACCACCTTATTTTTCTACATCTATTCAAGTATTCATAGAAATATGATCATAATCACCTGGGCGTCCAAGAGGATATTTTCTGGCTTCAGGTCCCTGAAAGGAACCCAAATATCACCCATTCATAAAGTTATTATTAGACAATAAAAAACACAAATTGTCACCTTTTTCATCCTCTCTAATTTAAAAATATCTCAATCAATAAGTAATCTTACTCTTGAATCATATTTCATAATTAGGTTAGAAAAAGACTTCTTCTGATCGTCGCCAGACTGAAGCATCACTGCCACAAGTGGTGAGTAAGTGAATTACATATTTGTTGTTATTCATCATTGTGAACAAGTTATTATTATTATGTCAACGTGAAATATGCCTTTAAAAAAATAGTGAGAATGGTGAATGCATTAAGATGCTTTACAATATGTATTTGATTGTTTTATTATTATTATTATTATTATTACATGAAGAATGTTGTTGCTGCAGTCAAAGATGCATCAAAAGAAGTAGATGATATGAATGCATGAAAATATGTAGATGATGTTTATGAATGTATAAAAATATGTAGATGATGTTTATGAATGCATAAAAAGATGTAGATGATGTTTATGAATGTATAAAAATATGTAGATGATGTTTATGAATGCATAAAAAGATGTAGATGATGTTTATGAATGCATAAAAAGATGTAGATGATGTTTACGAATGCATAAAAAGATGTAGATGATGTTTACTAATGCATGAAAAGATATAGATGATGTTTACGAATGCATGAAAAGTTGTAGATGATGTTTACGAATGCATGAAAATATGTAGATGTTTATGAATGCATGAAAATATGTAGATTATGTTTATGAATGCATAAAAAGATGTAGATTATGTTTATGAATGCATAAAAATATGTAGATGATGTTTATGAATGCATGAAAAGATGTTGATGTTTATGAATGCATAAAAAGATGTAGATGTTTATGAATGCATAAACATTTGTAGATGATGTTTATGAATGCATGAAAAGATGTTGATGATGTTTATGAATGTATAAAAATATGTAGATGATGTTTATGAATGCATAAAAAGATGTAGATGATGTTTATGAATGTATAAAAATATGTAGATGATGTTTATGAATGCATAAAAAGATGTAGATGATGTTTATGAATGCATAAAAAGATGTAGATGACGTTTACGAATGCATAAAAAGATGTAGATGATGTTTACTAATGCATGAAAAGATATAGATGATGTTTACGAATGCATGAAAAGTTGTAGATGATGTTTACGAATGCATGAAAATATGTAGATGTTTATGAATGCATGAAAATATGTAGATTATGTTTATGAATGCATAAAAAGATGTAGATTATGTTTATGAATGCATAAAAATATGTAGATGATGTTTATGAATGCATGAAAAGATGTTGATGTTTATGAATGCATAAAAAGATGTAGATGATGTTTATGAATGCATAAACATTTGTAGATGATGTTTATGAATGCATGAAAAGATGTTGATGATGTTTATGAATGTATAAAAATATGTAGATGATGTTTATGAATGCATAAAAAGATGTAGATGATGTTTATGAATGCATAAAAAGATGTAGATGTTTACTAATGCATGAAAAGATGTAGATGATGTTTACGAATGCATAAAAAGATGTAGATGATGTTTATGAATGCATGAAAAGATGTAGATGATGTTTATGAAATCATAAAAAGATGTAGATGATGTTTACGAATGCATGAAAAGTTGTAGATGATGTTTACGAATGCATGAAAATATGTAGATGTTTATGAATGCATGAAAAGATGTAGATGATGTTTATGAATGCATAAAAAGATGTAGATGATGTTTATGAATGCATAAAAATATGTAGATGATGTTTATGAATGCATGAAAAGATGATGATGTTTATGAATGCATAAAAAGATGTAGATGATGTTTATGAATGCATAAAAATATGTAGATGATGTTTATGAATGCATAAAAGATGTAGATGATGTTTATGAATGCATAAAAAGATGTAGATGATGTTTATGAATGCATAAAATGATGTAGATGATGTTTACTAATGCATGAAAAGATGTAGATGATGTTTACGAATGCATAAAAAGATGTAGATGATGTTTATGAATACATAAAAAGATGTAGATGATGTTTATGAATGCATGAAAAGATGAACATGTTTATGAATGCATGAAAAGATGTAGATGTTTATGAACGCATACAAATATGTAGATGATGTTTATGAATGCATGAAAAGATGTACATAATGTTTATGAATGCATGAAAAGATGTAGATGATGTTTATGAATGCATACAAATATGTAGATGTGCATGAATGCATGAAAAAATGTAGATGACGTTTATGAATGCATAAAAAGATGTAGATGATGTTTATGAATGCATAAAAATATGTAGATGATGTTTATGAATGCATGAAAAGATGTTGATGATGTTAATGAATGCATAAAAAGATGATGATGTTTACGAATGCATACAAATATGTAGATCAGCGTTTCTCAAAGTGTGGGGCGCGCCCCACTGGTGGGGAATAGAGACATGACAGGTGGGGCGCGAGGAACGGGAGGAAATTTCACTTACATTTTTTTTTTTAAATTATTATATTCTTAGATTATTTTTTTTACTATGCTTTCATTTTCTATACACACTGTAAATCACTTTGTGATTCTGTCTGTGAAATCCGCTATATAAATAAATGGAAATTACCGGTACTTATTTTTACTGTAGGCTTTATATTTCTCGGTACGAGCGAAAGTTTGACAGACATAGAAACAGTAACTAATGGGGGCGGGGCTAAGCGGAACAAACTTTCGCGCGGATGGGTAGCAGGCTAATGTGTGGATCACAATTACACAAATATATACATTTGTGACTCGCACCTCAAAGGTCATCGAGCCAGAGCCAGCGCCTGCAGAGAAACAAAAATCTGACGGGCACACACTGTGTCATTCACTGGGAAGCACTCGCGTCAAGGCAGCTCAGCCCCGAACTCAATGAGGTTTTAACATGTTGTGAGCGCGGTAAATTTGATCAAAACACGACCACTGAAAGTGCGACTGTTCTCTGCACTGTGTGAGGAAATGGGAGCTGATCATACAGCCGTGCTGTTTCACAGTGAAGCAAGGTGGCTCTCCTGGGGGAAAGTGCTGTCACTTGCCCTGTCTTGCCAAATGCATAGCTCCTCCTTTTTTTTTTTGCAAAGATTGCAAAGTGGCACTTTTATTGTATTTATTATTGAACTTGATGCAAGTTATTTGATTTATTATTGAACTTGATGCAAGTTATAACACTTTTTTTGATTTATTATTGAACTTGATGCAAGTTATAACACTTTTGTTTTATTTATTATTGAACTTGATGCAAGTTATAACACTTTTTTTGATTTATTATTGAACTTGATGCAAGTTATAACACTTTTTTTGATTTATTATTGAACTTGATGCAAGTTATAACACTTTTGTTTTATTTATTATTGAACTTGATGCAAGTTATAAGACTTTGATTTATTATTGAACTTGATGCAAGTTATTTGATTTATTATTGAACTTGATGCAAGTTATAACACTTTTATTTGATTTATTATTGAACTTGATGCAAGTTATAACACTTTTTTTTTATTATTGAACTTGATGCAAGTTATAACACTTTTGTTTTATTTATTATTGAACTTGATGCAAGTTATAACACTTTTTTTGATTTATTATTGAACTTGATGCAAGTTATTTGATTTATTATTGAACTTGATGCAAGTTATAACACTTTTTTTTATTTATTATTGAACGTGATGCAAGTTATAACACTTTTTGATTTATTATTGAACTTGATGCAAGTTATAACACTTTTTTGATTTATTATTGAACTTGATGCAAGTTATAACACTTTTTTTGATTTATTATTGAACTTGATGCAAGTTATAACACTTTTATTTGATTTATTATTGAACTTGATGCAAGTTATAACACTTTTTTGATTTATTATTGAACGTGATGCAAGTTATAACACTTTTTTTGATTTATTATTGAACTTGATGCAAGTTATAACAGTTTTTTTTATTCATTATTGAACGTGATGCAAGTTAACACTTTTTTTGATTTATTATTGAACTTGATGCAAGTTATAACACTTTTGTTTTATTTATTATTGAACTTGATGCAAGTTATAACACTTTTGTTTTATTTATTATTGAACTTGATGGAAGTTATTTTATTTATTATTGAACTTGATGCAAGTTATACCACAGCTGCACAGTTATTTTATTTATTATTGAACTTAATGTTATTTTATGTTATTGAGTTCGAATGTATACAACTTGATGTTCAATAAATTTGAAAATGTTAAAGCTTGGCATTAGCGCTCTGTTGGGGCGATGGGGGCAGGTGGGGCTTGAAAACTCCCCCTTGTCCAAAGTGGGGGATGACAAAAAAAGTTTGAGAACCACTGATGTAGATGATGTTTATGAATGCGGGCTTCACGGTGGGAGAGGGGTTAGTGCATCTGCCTCACAATACGAAGGTCCTGAGTAGTCTTGGGTTCAATCCCGGGCTCGGGATCTTTCTGTGTGGAGTTTGCATGTCCTCCCCGTGACTGCGTGTGTTCCCTCCGGGTACTCCGGCTTCCTCCCACCTCCAAAGACATGCACCTGGGGATAAGTTGATTGGCAACACTAAATTGGCCCTAGAGTGTGGATGTGAGTGTGAATGTTGTCTGTCTATCTGTGTTGGCCCTGCGATGAGGTGGCGACTTGTCCAGGGTGTACCCCGCCTTCCGCCCGATTGTAGCTGAGATAGGCTCCAGCGCCCCCCGCGACCCCAAAGGGAATAAGCGGTAGCAAATGGATGGATGGATGGATGGATGTTTATGAATGCATAAAAAGATTTAGATGATGTTTACTAATGCATGAAAAGATGTAGATGATGTTTACGAATGCATAAAAAGATGTAAATGATGTTTATGAATGCATGAAAAGATGTAGATGATGTTTATGAAATCATAAAAAGATGTAGATGATGTTTATGAATGCATGAAAAGATGTAGATGTTTATGAACGCATAAAAATATATAGATGTTTATGAATGCATGAAAAGATGTACATAATGTTTATGAATGCATGAAAAGATGTAGATGATGTTTATGAACACATACAAATATGTAGATTATGTTTATGAATGCATGAAAAGATGTTGATGAAGTTTATGAATGCATAAAAAGATGTAGATGATGTTTATGAATGCATAAAAAGATGTACATGTTTATGAATGCATAAAAAGATGTAGATGATGTTTACGAATGCATACAAAGATGTAGATGATGTTTATGAATGCATGAAAAGATGTAGATGATGTTTATGAATGCATAAAAAGATGTAGATGATGTTTATGAATGCATAAAAAGATGTACATGTTTATGAATGCATAAAAAGATGTAGATGATGTTTATGAATGCATAAAAAGATGTAGATGATGTTTACGAATGCATACAAAGATGTAGATGATGTTTATGAATGCATGAAAAGATGTAGATTATGTTTATGAATGCATAAAAAGATGTAGATGATGTTTACTAATGCATGAAAAGATGTAGATGATGTTTATGAATGCATAAAAATATGTAGATGATGTTTATGAATGCATGAAAAGATGTAGATGATGTTTATGAAATCATAAAAAGATGTAGATGATGTTTATGAATGCATGAAAAGATGTACATAATGTTTATGAATGCATGAAAAGATGTAGATGATGTTTATGAATGCATAAAAATATGTAGATGTTTATGAATGCATGAAAAGATGTTGATGTTTATGAATGCATAAAAATATGTATATTATGTTTATGAATGCATAAAAAGATGTAGATGATGTTTATGAATGCATAAAAAGATGTAGATGATGTTTATGAATGCCTGAAAAGATGTAGATGATGTTTATGAATGCATAAACATATGTAGATGATGTTTACGAATGCATAAAAAGATCTAGATTACGTTTATTAATGCATGAAAAGATGTAGATGATATTTATGAATGCAAAAAACGATGTAGATGATGTTTATGAATGCATAAAAAGATGTAGATGATGTTTATGAATGCATAACAAGATGTAGATGTTTATGAATGCATAAAAAGATGTAGATTATGTTTATGAATGCATGAAAGGATGTAGATGTTTACGAATGCATGAAGAGATGTAGATGACGTTTACGAATGCATGAAGAGATGTAGATGACGTTTACGAATGCATGACAAATATGTAGATGATGTTTATGAATGCATGAAAATATGTAGATGTTTATGAATGCATAAAAAAATGTAGATGATGTTAATGAATGCATGAAAAGATGTAGATGATGTTAATGAATGCATGAAAAGATGTAGATTATGTATATGAATGCATGAAAAGATGTAGATGATGTTTATGAATGCATGAAAAGATGTTGATGATGTTTATGAATGCATAAAAAGATGTGGATGATGTTTATGAATGCATGAAAAGATGTAGATGATGTTTACGAATGCATAAAAAGATGTAGATGATGTTTATCAATGCATTAAAAGATGTAGATGATGTTTATGAAATCATAAAAAGATGCAGATGATGTTTATCAATGCATAAAAAGATGTAGATGATGTTTATGAATGCATGAAAAGATGTACATGTTTATGAATGCATGAAAAGATGTACATGTTTATGAACGCATACAAATATGTAGATGATGTTTATGAATGCATGAAAAGATGTACATAATGTATATGAATACATGAAAAGATGTAGATGATGTTTATGAACGCATACAAATATGTAGATGTGTATGAATGCATGAAAAGATGTAGATGATGTTTATGAATGCATAAAAAGATGTAGATGATGTTTATGAATGCATAAAAATATGTAGATGATGTTTATGAATGCATGAAAAGATTTTGATGATGTTTATGAATGCATAAAAAGATGTAGATGATGTTTATGAATGCATAAAAATATGTAGATGATGTTTATGAATGCATGAAAAGATGATGTTTATGAATGCATAAAAAGATGTAGATGATGTTTACTAATGCATGAAAAAATGTAGATGATGTTTACTAATGCATGAAAAAATGTAGATGATGTTTATGAATGCATGAAAAGATGTAGATGATGTTTATGAAATCATAAAAAGATGTGGATGATGTTTATGAATGCATGAAAAGATGTAGATGATGTTTACGAATGCATAAAAAGATGTAGATGATGTTTATCAATGCATTAAAAGATGTAGATGATGTTTATGAAATCATAAAAAGATGTAGATGATGTTTATGAATGCATGAAAAGACGTAGATGATGTTTATGAAATCATAAAAAGATGTAGATGATGTTTATGAATGCATAAAAAGATGTAGATGATGTATATGAATGCATGAAAATATGTACATAATGTTCATGAATGCATGAAAAGATGTAGATGATGTTTATGAATGCATAAAAATATGTAGATGTTTATGAATGCATGAAAAGATGTAGATGTTTATGAATGCATGAAAAGATGTTGATGTTTATGAATGCATAAAAATATGTATATTATGTTTATGAATGCATAAAAAGATGTAGATGATGTGTATGAATGCATACAAAGATGTAGATGATGTTTATGAATGCATAAACATATGTAGATGATGTTTACGAATGCATTAAAAGATCTAGATTACGTTTATTAATGCATGAAAAGATGTAGATGATATTTATGAATGCATAAAAAGATGTAGATGATGTTTATGAATGCATGAAAAGATGTAGATTATGTTTATGAATGCATGAAAAGATGTCGATGATGTTTATGAAATCATAAAAAGATGTGGATGATGTTTATGAATGCATGAAAAGATGTAGATGATGTTTACGAATGCATAAAAAGATGTAGATGTTTATCAATGCATTAAAAGATGTAGATGATGTTTATGAAATCATAAAAAGATGTAGATGATGTTTATGAATGCATGAAAAGACGTAGATGATGTTTATGAAATCATAAAAAGATGTAGATGATGTTTATGAATGCATAAAAAGATGTAGATGATGTATATGAATGCATGAAAATATGTACATAATGTTCATGAATGCATGAAAAGATGTAGATGATGTTTATGAATGCATAAAAATATGTAGATGTTTATGAATGCATGAAAAGATGTAGATGTTTATGAATGCATGAAAAGATGTTGATGTTTATGAATGCATAAAAATATGTATATTATGTTTATGAATGCATAAAAAGATGTAGATGATGTGTATGAATGCATACAAAGATGTAGATGATGTTTATGAATGCATAAACATATGTAGATGATGTTTACGAATGCATTAAAAGATCTAGATTACGTTTATTAATGCATGAAAAGATGTAGATGATATTTATGAATGCATAAAAAGATGTAGATGATGTTTATGAATGCATGAAAAGATGTAGATTATGTTTATGAATGCATGAAAAGATGTCGATGATGTTTACGAATGCATGAAAGGATGTAGATGATGTTTATGAATGCATGAAAAGATGTAGATTACGTTTATGAATGCATAAAAAGATGTAGATGATGTTTACTAATGCATGAAAAGATGTAGATGATGTTTACTAATGCATGAAAAGATGTAGATGATGTTTATGAATGCATAAAAAGATGTAGATGATGTTAATGAATGCATGAAAAGATGTAGATGATGTTTATGAATGCATAAAAAGATGTAGATTATGTTTATGAATGCATGAAAAGATGTCGATGATGTTTACGAATGCATGAAAGGATGTAGATGATGTTTATGAATGCATGAAAAGATGTAGATTACGTTTATGAATGCATAAAAAGATGTAGATGATGTTTACTAATGCATGAAAAGATGTAGATGATGTTTACTAATGCATGAAAAGATGTAGATGATGTTTATGAATGCATGAAAAGATGTAGATGATGTTAATGAATGCATGAAAAGATGTAGATGATGTTTATGAATGCATGAAAAGATGTAGATGATGTTTACTAATGCATGAAAAGATGTAGATGATGTTTATGAATGCATAAAAAGATGTAGATGATGTTAATGAATGCATGAAAAGATGTAGATGATGTTAATGAATGCATGAAAAGATGTAGATGATGTTTATGAATGCATGAAAAGATGTAGATGATGTTTATGAATGCATAAAAAGATGTAGATGATGTTAATGAATGCATGAAAAGATGTAGATGATGTTAATGAATGCATGAAAAGATGTAGATGATGTTTATGAATGCATGAAAAGATGTAGATGATGTTTATGAATGCATAAAACCTGTAGACGATGTTGAGGGAGTGCAGGTAGCCGATGGCGCTAGCTACTTCTGCCGTGTAGAACCTGGCTCGAGGTTCTGTGAAGCATCTTTCTCTCTGCAGGTGGAAGAAGAGCTGCACAAACATTCCCATGAGACTTCTTTTCTCTTGTAAAGTTGCTACTGTATATTATTAAATGTAGACAAAAATATATTAAATGTAGACAAAAATATATTACATGTAGACAAAAATATATTATCAAATGTATACAAAAATATATTATTAAATGTTTACTTGTAGACAAAAATATATTAATAAATGTTTAAAAATATATATTATTAAATGTTTACTTGTAGACAAAAATATATTAATAAATGTTTAAAAATATATATTATTAAATGTATACAAAAATATATCATAATATGTATACAAAAATATGTTAAATGTTTACTTGTATACAAAAATATATTAATAAATGTATACAAAAATATATTATCAAATGTATACAAAAATATATTATTAAATGTTTAAAAAAATGTTTTATTAAATGTTTACTTGTAGACAAAAATATATTAATAAATGTTTAAAAATATATATTATTAAATGTATACAAAAATATATTATTAAATGTATACAAAAATATATTATTAAATGTTTACTTGTGGACAAAAATATATTAATAAATGTTTACTTGTATACAAAAATATATTACTAAATGTTTGCTTGTAGACACAAATATATTATAAATGTTTACTTGTAGACAAAAATATATTATTAAATGTTTACTTGTAGACAAAAATATATTATTAAATGTTTACTTGTAGACAAAAATATATGAATAAATGTTTACTTGTATTAAAAAGATGTTTACCTCCCCTCCATTCACATAATCCAACACAAAGTAGAGTTTCTCTGTAGTCTGGAAGGAATAATGCAGGCGCACCAGGAAAGGATGCTGGAGACTTTTCAGCAGCACGTTTCTTTCTGCCATGATGTTCTTTTGCTGCCACACATCATCATATCATGATACCATAACACTTTGTATCGGCCCCATATTGATCTATCAATCATTATTGGCTTCACATCGATGATATCAATCAGTATGGGCTTCATATTGATGATATCAATCAGTATGGGCTTCATATCAATGATATCAATCCGTATGGGCTTCATATCGATGATATCAATCAGTATGAGCTTCATATCGATGATATCAATCAATATGGGCTTCATATCGATGATATCAATCAGTATGGGCTTCATATCGATGATATCAATCAGTATGGGCTTCATATCGATGATATCAATCAGTATGAGCTTCATGTCGATGATATTAATCAGTATGGGCTTCATATCGATGATATCAATCAGTATGGGCTTCATGTCGATGATATCAATCAGTATGGGCTTCATATCGATGATATTAATCAGTATGGGCTTTATATCAATGATATCAATCCGTATGGGCTTCAAATCGATGATATCAATCAGTATGAGCTTCATATCGATGAAATCAATCAATATGGGCTTCATATCGATGACATCAGTTTAAGCTTCATATCCATGATATCAATCAGTATGAGCTTCATATCGATCATATCAATCAGTATGAGCTTCATATCGATCATATCATTTAGTATGAGCTGATATCAGTGATATCAATCAGTATGAGCACAATATCGATGACATCAATCAATATGAGCTTCATATCGATCATATCAATCAGTATGAGCTTCATAATGATGATATTAATCAGTATGAGCTTCATATTGATGATATAAATCAGTATGAGCTTCATATTGATGATATCAATCAGTATGGGCTTCATATTGATGATATCAATCAGTATGAGCTGATATCATGATATCAATTAGTATGGGCTTCATATTGATGATATCAATCAGTATGGGCTTCATATTGATGATATCAATAAGTATGAGCTGATATCGATGATATCAATCAATATGAGCTGATATCAGTGACACCAATCAGTATGAGCTTCATATCAATGATATCAATCTGTACGGGCTTCATATTGATCATATCGATTAGTATTCTGATATCAGTGATGTCGACTAGTATGAGCCAGATATCGATATATCGACCAGTATTAGCTGATATCAGTGATGGGGATCAGTATGAGCCAGATATCGATGACATCCACCAGTATGAGCTGATATCAGTGATGTGGATCAGTATCAGCTCACCTCCTTCTTCTTCAAGATGACTTTCTTTTGCAGAACTTTGACAGCATAAAACTTCTTGGTGGCTTTTAATTTGGCGAGCAGCACCTAAAATGTCACATTGTTACTTCCTGCTGCCACTTCTACTCAACTGCAGAGAGTGCCTGGCACCGACATTATTCACCATTTTTAAATGTTTACTTATGTCTGAACATATATTAATAAATATTTAAACATATATTAATAAACATTTGCTGATATCTAAACATACCTTATAAAATGTTACTTATATATAAACATATATTAATAAATATTTGAACATATATTAATAAACATTTGCTTATATCTCAACATACATTATAAAATGTTACTAATATTTAAACATATATTCATAAATATTTGCTTATATATATATATAGGGACGGCGTGGCGCAGTGGAAGAATGGCCGTGCGCGACCCGAGGGTCCCTGGTTCAATCCCCACCTAGTACCAACCTCGTCATGTCCGTTGTGTCCTGAGCAAGACACTTCACCCTTGCTCCTGATGGGTGCTGGTTAGCGCCTTGCATGGCAGCTCCCTCCATCAGTGTGTGAATGTGTGTGTGAATGGGTAAATGTGGAACTAGTGTCAAAGCGCTTTGAGTACCTTGAAGGTAGAAAAGCGCTATACAAATACAACCCATTTATCATTTATCATTTATATCTAAACATATATTTTATATATATCCATCCATCCATCCATCTTCTTCCGCTTATCCGAGGTCGGGTCGCGGGGGCAGCAGCTTAAGCAGGGAAGCCCAGACTTCCCTCTCCCCAGCCACTTCGTCCAGCTCCTCCCGGGGGATCCCGAGGCGTTCCCAGGCCAGCCGGGAGAGATAGTCTTCCCAGCGTGTCCTGGGTCTTCCCCGTGGCCTCCTACCGGTCGGACGTGCCCGAAACACCTTCCTAGGGAGGCGTTCGGGTGGCATTCTGACCAGATGCCCGAACCACCTCATCTGGCTCCTCTCGATGTGGAGGAGCAGCGGCTTTACTTTGAGCTCCCCCCGAATGACAGAGCTTCTCACCCTATCTCTAAGGGAGAGCCCCGCCACTCGGCGGAGGAAACTCATTTCGGCCGCTTGTACCCGTGATCTTGTCCTTTCGGTCATGACCCAAAGCTCATGACCATAGGTGAGGATGGGAACGTAGATCGACCGGTAAATTGAGAGCTTTGCCTTCCGGCTCAGCTCCTTCTTCACCACAACGGATCGATACAGCGTCCGCATTACTGAAGATGCCGCACCGATCCGCCTGTCGATCTCACGATCCACTCTTCCCAAACTCGTGAACAAGACTCCGAGGTACTTGAACTCCTCCACTTGGGGCAAGATCTCCTCCCCAACCCGGAGATGGCACTCCACCCTTTTCCGGGAGAGAACCATGGACTCGGACTTGGAGGTGCTGATTCCCATCCCAGTCGCTTCACACTCGGCTGCGAACCGATCCAGCGAGAGCTGAAGATCTTGGCCAGAAGAAGCCATCAGGACCACATCATCTGCAAATAGCAGAGACCTAATCCTGCAGCCACCAAACCAGATCCCCTCAACGCCCTGACTGCGCCTAGAAATTCTGTCCATAAAGGTTATGAACAGAATCGGTGACAAAGGGCAGCCTTGGCGGAGTCCAACCCTCACTGGAAACGTGTCCGACTTACTGCCGGCAATGCGGACCAAGCTCTGGCACTGATCATACAGGGAGCGAACTGCCACAATAAGACAGTCCGATACCCCATACTCTCTGAGTATGGGGTATCGGTGATAAATGTACCATTTGTACACGGTCGAATGCCTTCTCCAAGTCCACAAAGCACATGTAGACTGGTTGGGCAAACTCCCATGCACCCTCAAGGACCCTGCCGAGAGTATAGAGCTGGTCCACAGTTCCACGACCAGGACGAAAACCACACTGTTCCTCCTGAATCCGAGGTTCGACTATCCGGCGTAGCCTCCTCTCCAGTACACCTGAATAGACCTTACTTATATATAAACATATATTAATAAATATTTGCTTGTATCATATAACGTTACTAATATATAAACATATATTAATAAATATTTACTTAGCGTTGTAAAAAGTAATACAATATTTCAAAAATTATTAAAAGAATAAATAAATATGTGTAAACTAATGTTACCAAAATGTGTACTTTTTAGTGAATGCCTCCTTATAAATGAACCTTTTAAATGATAATAATAATCACCATGATGATAAATATAATAATAATATTCACTATGATTATATTATAATACATATAATAATAATAATCACCATGATAATAAATATAATAATAATAATCACCATGATAATAAATATAATAATAATAATAACCATAATAAATATATTAATAGTATTCACCATGATAATTAATAACAATAATAATATTCACCATGATAATATAACAATAATAATAATCACCATATTAAATATAATAATAATCACCATGATAATAAATATAATAATATTCACCATGATAATACATATTATAATAATAAATATAATAATAATCACCATGATAATAGAAAAAAATATTGACCATGATAATAAATATAATAATAATAATAATAATCACCATGATAATACATATAATAATAATCACCATGATAATAAATATGATGATAATCACCATGATAATAACTATAATAATAATATTCACCATGATAATAAATATAATAATAATCACCATGATAATAAATATAATAATAATAATAATATTCACCATGATAATAAATATAATAATAATATTCACCATGATAATATAATAATAATCACCAAGATAATAAATATAATAATAATAATAATCACCATGATAATAAATATAATAATAATCACCATGATAATAAATGTAATAATATTCACCATCATAATATAATGATAATAATATTCACCATGATAATATAATAATACTAATAATAATATTCACCATGATAATATAATAATACTAATAATAATATTCACCATGATAATATAATAATAGTAATAATCACCATATTAAATATAATAATAATCACCATGATAATATAGTAATAATATTCACCATGATAATACATATTATAATAATATTCACCATAATAAAATAATAATAATCACCATAATAAATATAACAATAATCACCATGATAATAAATAGAATAAAAATATTGACCATGATAATAAATAGAATAATGATAATAATAATCACAATAAATATAATAATAACCACCATAATAAATATAATAATAATATTCACCATGATAATAAATATAATAATAATAATAATCACCATGATAATAAATATAATAATAATAATCACCATGATGATAAATATAATAATATTCACGATAATATAATAATAATAATAATAATAATAATATTCACCATGATAATAAATATTATAATAATAATATTCACCATGATAATAAATATAATAATAATATTCACCATGATAATAAATATAATAATAATCACCATGATAATAGATATAATAATAATCACCATGATAATAAATATAATAATAATAGAATTGGTCACCTTTCCAAAAGTCCCTTTGCCAATGACTGCCAAGAAGTCAAAGTCAGTTGGTTTAGCACTGCACACACACACACGCACACGCACACACAAAGAAGGCGAGTGATGATCACATGGTGAAAAAGGGGCGGAGTTAGTTGACTTACTGTGGGTTGGCAGAAGGTCCTAAGTTGACATCATCGTGAGGTGAGTGTACCTGTACACACAAACACTTATACTGTACTCAATACTTCATATATTCTGTTGTATAAATATATATACTCTACTTACATAGTACTAAATAATATTTCATATATTCTGTTGTATAAATATATATACTCTACCTACATAGTACTAAATGATATTTCATGTATTCTGTTGTATAAATATACTGTATATACTGTACTTACATAGTACTAAATGATATTTCATACATTCTGTTGTATAAATATGTATATACTGTACTTACATAGTACTAAATTATATTTCATACATTCTGTTGTATAAATATATATATATACTGTACTTACATAGTACTAAATGATATTTCATATATTCTGTTGTATTCAAATCAATTGAAATAATACATTTTCTTAAATCAGCATCCATTTTTACGATAATGTAACTTTTGATTAAAATGCATTTATTAAAGATAATAAATGCATTTCATTTAAGTAATATAACACTTTCAAAAATAGAAAACGATCACTAATTTGTAATGACCATCACCTTTTATTTTTAATATTTTAAGTATTGATATTTTTCATACTACAATATTAAGTAGAATGTGAGTGGAAGTGAGATATTTGAGTGCCCACAGTGAGTGGAACGCTTCAATTAATCAAAATGTTGTATAGTTCCCATTCATTGTCAATGGGGAGAAAATTACCGGAATTTCCAGAAAAATCGGGAATTTTGGGAAAGAGAAAACATGTTTTGCGTTGGACATATGCAGTGTTGGGACTAACGCGTTACTGTAGTAGTCTAACACGTTATTTTTTATATTCAGTAACTCAGTTACCGTTACTGCGTTATTTTACGTTATTTTTTATGTAGTATCGGCTAGAAACAGAAGATCTGAGTGTGTTTTATTGGAGAGTTGCGGTGTCGTCCTTCTGAATCTTCTTGTGTCACAAGGGAGAGAAGAAAAGAGACGCACTCTGTGTGTGTCTGGGTGTGGGTGTGGGCATGGGGAGGGGGGGGCGTGTCTGGGTTTGCTAGTGGTGCAATGGATCAACATTGATCCGTGATCCGTTCGGATCAATATCTTCGGTTCGGCACACATGTGATCCGCGGTTTGGTACATGAAAGTTGTTCGCACGTTCAGTCCACACACAGCGTGGTCATGGCGAGCGGAGTAACGGAGGAGCTTGAACGCCCCGTGCCACGGGTGGACGTCCAGGGTAACTATGTGACGATAAGCGCTCACTTCATCACAGCAGACTGGGAGATGAGAAGACACGCCCCCTCTGCCTCTACGAGTGTCACCTTGCGCAGGTACTGACACAAGCAGTGGAGGAATGGAAGTTAAAGATATCCCAGTCACACGTGATAATGCCAAAAATCAAATAATTGCAGTGAATGAGGCAGGACTTGGACCACAGAAAAAGCGCTATATAAATATAATTCACTTCACTTCACACCCTGTCTGATGATGATGTGAGAGTGGCAGATGAGGTCCTCCAGGTACTTAAACCCCTCAAAAGTGTTACATCTCTACTGAGCACTGAAGCTTCACCATCTGTGTCAATGATCCTGCCACTGAAAACAAGGATTCTACAATCCATGGCTCCAAGTGTGGAAGACAGCAGCATCACTCCAGATGTCAGCCTTTATTTCACTACCTATGTTTCAAGGAAGATGATGTGCCTTCTTATGTTGCACTTTAAGTTGTTTTTTATTAATGGTCATTGGTCCAAGTTTAAAGAAAGGAGAAATGCCTTTTTATGTTGCACTGTTTTTCATTAATTATGTTAAAAATAAGATATTATGTCTTGTGCACTTTAAGTTGATTTTGTATATTTTAATTGAATCATTTAAAAGTGTTACTAAACAAAAAGACAAAATGTCTGTTTATTTGTCTTGTCTTTTTTTTTTTTTTTGCTGATCCGAGTAATTATCCGATCCGTGACTCTGAGTCGAGAAAAGATCCGAACCGTGAGTTTTTTGATCCGTTGCACCCCTAGTGTTTACTAACAAGACATCATGGCGGAGCCGCAGTCGAGTTTCTTAACATGGAGATATTGTCACTACTTTTCTTTTGTCGAACACAAAGAAAATAACATTTTAGTTCAATGTAAGTTGTGTCTTGGATCAAAGATCTATCTACTGCCCAAAACAGCAATTAAAATCTGCTGAAACAGCTAAAAAAGCAACATGCTTCCATGAAGCTAGTAAAGAGAGGGACAAGACTCTGATGCCACTTCACCTCTACCACCACCATTTAAGGATTTTAACGGAGGGACTGCTAGCCAGAACAACATTCAATCAATCAATCAATCAATCAATGTTTATTTATATAACCCTGAATCACAAGTGTCTCAAAGGGCTGCACAAGCCACAATGACATCCTCGGTACAGAGCCCACATAAGGGCAAGGAAAAACTCACCCCAGTGGGACGTCGATGCGACATTGATAGAGCCATTGCAGCGTATATGCTAGAAGACATGCAGGCTATTTCTACAGTGGAGTAGCCCGCTTTCAGGCAGCTAATTAGCATGATACCAGCGTCAAACAGCAAATGGCACAGAAAACATTTTTCACGTATCTGGACACAGTGGACAGTGAGTACATAAACATGGAAAGCAAGCTAAAGAAAATACGTCAAACTCTGCCTCTGCTCATCATTCATCACTGAAGGTACACACACGCTGTCAATTCTCTTATATACTCTCATTCTAGACTTCTAGAGTGTTTGATTATCACATCACTCTAAATGTATAGACTACAAAGTTCACAAACATAAAGAGGGATCCTAGTGAGCCAGGGCAATCTTTCCTTTTCTCTAAACGAAAACTGGAGAAATGTGTAGAGTGTTCTTGGCTTCAGACATGATTTTATTTCAGAATTCCTTGAGAGAAAAAAATGCCTGGTTAGGCTGTGTGTACAAACCCCGTTTCCATATGAGTTGGGAAATTGTGTTAGATGTAAATATGAACGGAATACAATGATTTGCAAATCCTTTTCAACCCATATTCAATTGAATGCACTACAAAGACAAGATTTTTGATGTTCAAACTCATAAACTTTAATTTTTTTTTGCAATTAATAATTAACTTAGAATGTCATGGCTGCAACACGTGCCAAAGTAGTTGGGAAAGGGCGTGTTCACCACTGTGTTACATGGCCTTTCCTTTTAACAACACTCAGTAAACGTTTGGGAACTGAGGAGACACATTTTTTAAGCTTCTCAGATGGAATTCTTTCCCATTCTTGCTTGATGTACAGCTTAAGTTGTTCAACAGTCCGGGGGTCTCCGTTGTGGTATTTTAGGCTTCATAATGCGCCACACATTTTCAATGGGAGACAGGTCTGGACTAGAGGCAGGCCAGTCTAGTACCCAAACTCTTTTACTAAGAAGCCACGTTGATGTAAAACGTGGCTTGGCATTGTCTTGCTGAAATAAGCAGGGGCGTCCATGGTAACGTTGCTTGGATGGCAACATATGTTGCTCCAAAACCTGTATGTACCTTTCAGCATTAATGGCGTCTTCACAGATGTGTAAGTTACCCATGTCTTGGGCACTAATACACCCCCATACCATCACAGATGCTGGCTTTTCAACTTTGCGCCTATAACAATCCGGATGGTTCTTTTCCTCTTTGGTCCGGAGGACACGATGTCCACAGTTTCCAAAAACAATTTGAAATGTGGACTCGTCAGACCACAGAACACTTTTCCACTTTGTATCAGTCCATCTTAGATGAGCTCAGGCCCAGCGAAGCCGACGGCGTTTCTGGGTGTTGTTGATAAACCGTTTACGCCTTGCATAGGAGAGTTTTAACTAGCACTTACAGATGTAGCGACCAACTGTAGTTACTGACAGTGGGTTTCTGAAGTGTTCCTGAGCCCATGTGGTGATATCCTTTACACACTGATGTCGCTTGTTGATGCAGTACAGCCTGAGGGATCGAAGGTCACGGGCTTAGCTACTTACGTGCAGTGATTTCTCCAGATTCTCTGAACCCTTTGATGATATTACGGACCGTAGATGGTGAAATCCCTAAATTCCTTGCAATAGCTGGTTGAGAAAGGTTTTTCTTAAACTGTTCAACAATTTGCTCACGCATTTGTTGACAAAGTGGTGACCCTCGCCCCATCCTTGTTTGTGAATGACTGAGCATTTCATGGAATCTACTTTTATACCCAATCATGGCACCCACCTGTTCCCAATTTGCCTGTTCACCTGTGGGATGTTCCAAATAAGTGTTTGATGAGCATCCCTCAACTTTATCAGTATTTATTGCCACCTTTCCCAACTTCTTTGTCACGTGTTGCTGGCATCAAATTCTAAAGTTAATGATTATTTGCACAAAAAAAAAAAGGTTTATCAGTTTGAACATCAAATATGTTGTCTTTGTAGCATATTCAACTGAATATGGGTTGAAAATTATTTGCAAATCATTGTATTTCGTTTATATTTACATCTAACACAATTTCCCAACTCATATGGAAACGGGGTTTGTATGTCATGTGTGCCTTCCTTGGGTGAAGCCAGGTTTACAGCTATGTTGTGACATGTTGTTATTATGCTGTTTGTTACTTATGTATGTTATGTTGCAGCTTTTTAAAATAGTTTTGTCAATTTGTTCTGGCCTGAAATAAATTGGCCCTTTGAAACATATCTTTGTCTTTGTGTGTTGTATGTAGACCACATTGCTTAGCAGAGTTCAGTGATGCAAATGCATGTCAAGTTGATCAACAGATTGTATTATTCTCCAGTGCAATAACAGTACTGAAAGGAAGGCTAAAAGGGCATTAATGGGAGCTTTAAAAAAAAAAAGAAGAAAAAAAGAAGTAACTAAATAGTTACTTTTCACAGTAACGCATTACTTTTTGGTGTAAGTAACTGAGTTAGTAACTGAGTTACTTTTGAAATAAAGTAACTAGTAACTGTAACTAGTTACTGGTTTTCAGTAACTAACCCAACACTGGACATATGTGAAGAGTAGTGTGTGTGGATGGTTGAAAGGTCGGAATTGGGTAAAAGAATGGCGCTATATGTTGAGAATTGAGGGCATTGTAGAACTATGAATATGTCCATTCACTTGAATGGAAATTTCCTGAACATTTGGGAATTTGGGGAAAACCTGAAATGTTTTGAAAATATTGGCACTAGCACAATTTTCCTCAACCTCAGCCCCAGAAATAGGAGAGCCCACCACAGATTCCCCAGGCACTGCTTCCTCATAGGAAGACGTGTTGGTGGGATTGAGGAGGTCTTCGAAGTATTCCCTCCACCGATCCACAACTTCCGCAGTCGAGGTCAGCAGAACACCATCCGCACCATACACGGTGTTGGTAGTGCACTGCTTCCCCTTCCTGAGGCGGCGGATGGTGGTCCAGAATCGCTTCGAAGCCGTCCGGAAGTCGTTTTCCATGGCTTCCCCGAACTCCTCCCATGTCCGAGTTTTTGCCTCCGCGACCGCTGAAGCCGCACACCGCTTGGCCTGTCGGTACCTGTCCGCTGCCTCAGGAGTCCCATGAGCCAAAAGAACCCGATAGGACTCCTTCTTCAGCTTGACGGCATCCCTCACCGCCGGTGTCCACCAACGGGTTCTAGGATTACCGCCACGACAGGCACCAACTACCTTGCGGCCACAGCTCCAATCAGCCGCCTCGACAATAGAGGTGCGGAACATGGTCCACTCGGACTCAATGTCCAGCACCTCCCTCGTGACATGTTCAAAGTTCTTCCGGAGGTGGGAATTGAAACTCTCTCTGACAGGAGACTCTGCCAGACGTTCCCAGCAAACCCTCACAATGCGTTTTGGCCTGCCAGGTCTGTCCAGCATCCTCCCCCACCATCGCAGCCAACTCACCACCAGGTGGTGATCGGTAGAAAGCTCCGCCCCTCTCTTCACCCGAGTGTCCAAAACATGAGGCCGCAAATCCGATGACACAACTACAAAGTCGATCATAGAACTGCGGCCTAGGGTGTCCTGGTGCCAAGTGCACATATGGACACCCTTATGCTTGAACATGGTGTTCGTTACGGACAATCCGTGACGGGCACAAAAGTCCAATAACAAAACACCACTTGGGTTCAGATCCGGGCGGCCATTCTTCCCAATCACGCCTCTCCAGGTTTCATTGTCGTTGCCAATATGAGCGTTGAAGTCCCCCAGTAGAACGAGGGAATCACCCGGGGGAGCACTCTCAAGTACTCCCTCGAGTTAATCCAAAAAGGGTGGGTACTCTGAGCTGCTGTTTGGCGCGTAAGCGCAAACAACAGTCAGGACCCGTCCCCCCACCCGAAGGCGGAGGGAAGCTACCCTCTCGTCCACCGGGTTGAACTCCAACATGCAGGCTCTGAGCCGGGGGGCAACAAGAATTGCCACCCCAGCCCGTCGCCTCTCACTGCTGGCAACGCCAGAGTGGAAGAGAGTCCATCCCCTCTCGAGAGAACTGGTTCCAGAGCCCTTGCTGTGCGTCGAGGTGAGTCCGACTATATCCAACCGGAACTTCTCTACCTCGCGCACTAGCTCAGGCTCCTTCCTCCCCAGCGAGGTGACGTTCCACGTCCCAAGAGCTAGCTTCTGTAGCCGAGGATCGGACCGCCAAGTGCCCTGCCTTCGGCTACCGCCCAGCTCACATTGCACCCGACCTCTATGGCCCCTGCTATGGGTGGTGAGCCCATTGGAGGGGGGACCCACGTTGCCTCTTCGGGCTGTGCCCGGCCGGGCCCCATGGGGACAGGCCCGGCCACCAGGCGCTCGCCATCGTGCCCCAACTCCGGGCCTGGCTCCGGAGGGGGGCCCCGGTGACCCGCGTCCGGGCGAGGGAAATCTGAGTCTCGGTTCTTGCATTTCCATAGAAGTCTTGGCAAGGCCCCGGGGGTGGATGAGATCCGCCCGGAGTTCCTTAAGGCTCTGGATGCTGTAGGGCTGTCTTGGTTGACAAGACTCTGCAGCATCGCGTGGACATCGGGGGCAGTACCTCTGGATTGGCAGACCGGGGTGGTGGTTCCTCTCTTTAAAAAGGGGAACCGGAGGGTGTGTTCTAACTATCGTGGGATCACACTCCTCAGCCTTCCCGGTAAGGTCTATTCAGGTGTACTGGAGAGGAGGCTACGCCGGATAGTCGAACCTCGGATTCAGGAGGAACAGTGTGGTTTTCGTCCTGGTCGTGGAACTGTGGACCAGCTCTATACTCTCGGCAGGGTCCTTGAGGGTGCATGGGAGTTTGCCCAACCAGTCTACATGTGCTTTGTGGACTTGGAGAAGGCATTCGACCGTGTCCCTCGGGAAGTCCTGTGGGGAGTGCTCAGAGAGTATGGGGTTTCGGACTGTCTGATTGTGGCGGTCCGCTCCCTGTATGATCAGTGTCAGAGCTTGGTTCGCATTGCTGGCAGTAAGTCGGACACGTTTCCGGTGAGGGTTGGACTCCGCCAAGGCTGCCCTTTGTCACCGATTCTGTTCATAACTTTTATAGACAGAATTTCTAGGCGCAGTCAAGGCGTTGAGGGGATCCGGTTTGGTGGCTGCAGGATTAGGTCTCTGCTTTTTGCAGATGATTTGGTCCTGATGGCTTCATCTGGCCAGGATCTTCAGCTCTCACTGGATCGGTTCGCAGCTGAGTGTGAAGCGACTGGGATGAGAATCAGCACCTCCAAGTCCGAGTCCATGGTTCTCGCCCGGAAAAGGGTGGAGTGCCATCTCCGGGTTGGGGAGGAGATCTTGCCCCAAGTGGAGGAGTTCAAGTACCTCGGAGTCTTGTTCACGAGTGAGGGAAGAGTGGATCGTGAGATCGACAGGCGGATCGGTGCGGCGTCTTCAGTAATGCGGACGCTGTATCGATCCGTTGTGGTGAAGAAGGAGCTGAGCCGGAAGGCAAAGCTCTCAATTTACCGGTCGATCTACGTTCCCATCCTCACCTATGGTCATGAGCTTTGGGTTATGACCGAAAGGACAAGATCACGGGTACAAGCGGCCGAAATGAGTTTCCTCCGCCGGGTGGCGGGGCTCTCCCTTAGAGATAGGGTGAGAAGCTCTGCCATCCGGGGGGAGCTCAAAGTAAAGCCGCTGCTCCTCCACATTGAGAGGAGCCAGATGAGGTGGTTCGGGCATCTGGTCAGGATGCCACCCGAGCGCCTCCCTAAGGAGGTGTTTAGGGCATGTCCGACCGGTAGGAGGCCACGAGGAAGACCCAGGACACGTTGGGAAGACTATGTCTCCCGGCTGGCCTGGGAACGCCTCGGGATCCCCCGGGAGGAGCTGGACGAAGTGGCTGGGGAGAGGGAAGTCTGGGCTTCCCTGCTTAGGCTGCTGCCCCCGCGACCCGACCTCGGATAAGCGGAAGAAGATGGATGGATGGATGGATGGATGGATGGATATGAATGGGTTGGTGTTGGAATGTTTGGAATCGGTTGAAAAATGTTGACGTAGTAACAGTTTGAATTGACAAAGGGTATTTCGGAATTCCTGGATTTTCAGGAAAATCAGAAATTTGTCCCAAAAAATGGCAGTTTTGTTGTTCCAATTAAGAGGAATGTTTTAAGTGGGAAATGGTCAAGAACGTTAGAAAAATGTTAGCTGTGAAAACTTACCAGGAAGAGATGAAAGTAAGGCTTCCTGGAATTTTTTTAACTTGGAAAATGGTAGTTTGATTGTCCAAAGTGAGTGGAGTGTGTGGATGTTGGAAAGGTTTAAATTAGATGAGAAATGTGGGAAATTAATTAAAATGTTGTATAATACCCATTCATAGTGAATGGGAAGAAAATTACCGGAAATTCCAGGAAAATCTGGAATTTTGGGAAAGGGAAAACATGTTTTGCGTTGGACATATGTGAAGAGTAGTGTGTGTGGGTGGTTGAAAGGTCACAATCGGGTAAAAAAAATGGTGCAAAATGTTGAGAATTCAGGGCATTCTAGAACTATGAATATGTCCATTCATTTGAATGGGAATTTCCTGGAAATTTAGGGATGTCCTAGTTGATATGAATTGGTTGCTGTTGGAATGTTTGGAATCGGTGAAAAAATGTTCACGTAGTAACAGTTTGAATTGACAATGGGTATTTCAGAGTTCCTGGAATTTCGGGAAAATCAGGAATTTGTACAAAAAAATGGCAGTTTTGTTGTTGTAATTAAGAGGAATGTTTTGAAGGTGGAGTTAGTCTTTTTAGTGTTTAAGGTTAAACAGGATGATGCCAGCCAAGATGCTATTTTGTCTAATTTAGCATTTAACTTCTCAGCAACTAGAGTACAGGTCTTACCTGATGTATATACCACTGTGTCATCCGCATACATCTGTAAATCTATATCTGTGCATACATCTGGTAGGTCATTGATGTATAGACTGAATAGTATCGGTTCCAAGACACTACCCTGAGGTATCCCTGTTTCTATTTTGCGGAAGGAAGATCTCACATTATTAATGGTGACACATTGTTCACGGCCCTTTAGATATGACTCAAACCAGGACAATGACTGTTTGGATAAATTGAATTTAGTTAGTTTTGAAATTAAAATGTCATGATTGACTGTATCAAATGCTTTTTTTTAAGTCTAGAAATACTGCACCGACCACCTGTCCTTTGTCAAGGACAGGTGGTCCTTGACAAACCGGTTCCGGTTCACCGTGCGTGACTGCTCGCTGACTGCTCGCTGTTTCGAAAAAGCTAAGTATCGTTCTATTTGTGTGCTTTTAAATTGTTCTGCAGCTTTCTTTATTACTTTCTGAACATATTTAGTAGTACTATTTAACTTGCAAATCACCCGATCTCTGTCTCTCCACCCCTCCCGCAGCTAGCTAGCAGCTAGCTGCTAAGCTAACGAAGCTAGCGCGGAGAAAGGCGTCGCCGGGCGCCGGTCAGAAGGAGTCTACTCCTGCACACCGTGACCAGGACTTCTCGGAAGACAGCAGGAACTTCACTCGGTGACAGAAAACACCGTGAGTATGGCTTCCTGCGCGTCTTGCACCTTACTCACGGAGAGGCTGCCTCTGCTAGAGGGCCGTGTCCGCCAGTTAGAGCAGAGTAATCTCGTAACTTTAGATGTTGCAAACACATCTGCTAGCGTTAGCTGTAGCGAGCTAACTAGCCCAGCCTGTAGTAGTCCTAAGCGGCCTACAAGCTACGGTGTACCGGTTGAGACGCATAATAGATTTAGCTCTTTAGCTAGTCCTACACCCCAGTCTACCGGGTACCACACCTTAGTCATAGGGGACTCCATCACCCGAAACATAAAGCTTAGCAAACCAGCCACAATTAAGTGCATCCCGGGGGCCCGAGCACCTGACATTGAGGCTAATCTTAGGGAGCTAACTCGCAACAGGCCTAGTAAACACGTACGACAGGCTAATCGCACCACTAGTTATGCGAATATAGTTGTACACGTTGGCTCCAATGACACTAGAATGAGACAGTCAGAGATTACAAAGAGAAACATAGCCAGGACTTGTGATCTCGCTAGAAAGATGTCCAGGCATCGAGTAATTGTCTCTGGCCCCCTGCCTGCGAGAGGCAATGATGAGAGATATAGCAGATTAGTCTCGCTTAACAAGTGGCTGGCTAGCTTCTGTAGACAACAGGGACTAACGTTTATTGATAATTGGCCCTCTTTCTGGGGCAAACCAGGCTTGCTGATGAGGGATGGCCTTCACCCTAACCAGGAAGGCGCCATCATCCTGTCTAAGAACAAAGACTACTGTTTAAGTCACATTTGACTAACTACACTAGAGCAAGCCCGGTCACAGGCAATTACAGAGCCTGCTAGTCCGGGTGAGGAGTCAGTTAAGCTAGAACTAGCCAGCACCAGGCTGGATAATTCCTGTACGCATAGCAATTTTCTTAGAATAACACACAACTCACATAATGTGTTTTCTGCTGCAAATGTGTCCGGGGTAGATATGCATTCTACTGAGGTGGCAAATCATGATGCGTTCAGTCGATCGCAGCATCAAGCAAACAATCTGAAAATTCCCGTCGTATCAATTCCTAGATATGGTCGAAACTATTTAAAGTGCACTACGTATAATAAACGCAACATTATTAATATTTCTACTACGGATAATTTAAACAAAAACTCGTCAAAACAGCCCAATACTTATAATATGGGCTTTTTAAACATAAGATCATTGTCTCCCAAAACGTTATTAGTTAATGAGGTCATTAGAGACAACAATCTTAACGTCATTGGTCTTAGCGAAACTTGGCTCAAACCAGACGAATTTTTTGCGCTAAATGAGGCATCTCCTCCTAACTATACGAATGCGCATATTGCCCGTCCCCTTAAAAGGGGTGGGGGGGTCGCACTAATATACAATGAAAACTTTAACCTTACCCCTGACCTAAATAATAAATACAAATCGTTTGAGGTGCTTACTATGAGGTCTGTCGCACCGCTGCCTCTCGATATGGCTGTTATCTACCGCCCCCCAGGGCCCTACTCGGAATTTATTAATGAATTCTCAGAGTTCGTTGCTGATATAGTGACGCACGCACGCAAACAATATAATCATAATGGGGGACTTTAATATCCATATGTATACCCCATCGGACCCTCAGTGCGTGGCGCTCCAGACTATAATTGATAGCTGTGGTCTTACACAAATAATAAATGAACCTACGCATCGCAACGGCAATACGATAGATCTAGTGCTGGTCAGGGGTGTCACCACCTCCAAAGTTATGGTACTCCCGTATACTAAAGTAATGTCCGATCATTACCTTATAAAATTCGAAGTTCTGACTCATTGTCAACAAACTAATAATAATAATAACTGCTATAGCAGCCGCAACATTAATGCTGCCACAACGATGACTCTTGCTGACCTACTGCCTTTGGTAATGGCACCATTCCCAAATTATGTCGGCTCTATTGATAACCTCACTAACAACTTTTGACAATGCCCTGCGCAAAACCATTGATAGTATAGCACCGCTAAAACAAAAAAGGGCACCTAAAAGGCGCACCCCATGGTTTACAGAAGAAACCAGAGCTCATAAATTATCATGTAGAAATTTGGAACGCAAATGGCGCGCGACCAAGCTTGAGGTTTTCCATCAAGCATGGAGTGATAGTTTAATATCGTATAAACGCATGCTTACCTTAGCTAAAGCTAAATATTACTCAAATCTCATCCGCCTCAACAAAAACGACCCTAAATTTTTGTTTAGTACAGTAGCATCGCTAACCCAACAAGGGACTCCTCCCAATAGCTCCACCCACTCGGCAGATGACTTTATGAATTTCTTTAATAAGAAAATTGAACTCATTAGAAAGGAGATTAAAGACAACGCATCCCAGCAACAACTGGGTTCTATGAACACAGATACAACTGTATCTACGACGGATACTGCAATACAAAATAGTCTCTCTCTTTTTGATGAAATAACATTAGAGGAACTATTACAGCGTGTAAGTGGGATAAAACAAACAACATGTTTACTTGACCCACTTCCTGGGAAACTTATCAAGGAGCTTTTTGTATTATTATGTCCATCAGTGCTAAATATTATAAACGTATCACTTTCCTCTGGCACTGTTCCCCTAGCATTCAAAAAAGCGATTATTCATCCTCTGCTCAAAAGACCTAACCTCGATCTTGACCTCATGGTAAATTACCGGCCGGTGTCCCACCTTCCGTTTATTTCAAAAATCCTCGAAAAGATTGTTGCACAGCAGCTAAATGAACACTTAGTGTCTAACAATCTCTGTGAACCTTTTCAATCCGGTTTCAGGGCAAATCACTCTACGGAGACAGCCCTCGCAAAAATGACTAATGATCTACTGCTAACGATGGATTCTGATGCGTAATCTATGTTGCTGCTTCTTCATCTTAGCGCTGCTTTCGATACCGTCCATCATAATATTTTATTAGAGCGTATCAAAACATGTATTGGTATGTCAGACTTAGCCTTGTCGTGGTTTAACTCTTATCTTACTGACAGGATGCAGTGCGTCTCCCATAACAATGTGACCTCGGACTATGTTAAGGTAACGTACGGAGTTCCCCAGGGTTTGGTTCTTGGCCCTGCACTCTTTAGTATTTACATGCTGCCGCTAGGCGATATCATACGCAAATACGGTGTTAGCTTTTACTGTTATGCTGATGACACCCAACTCTACATGCCCCTAAAGCTGACCAACACGCCGAATTGTAGTCAGCTGGAGGCGTGTCTTAATGAAATTAAACAATGGATGTCCGCTAACTTCTTGCAACTCAACGCCAAGAAAACGGAAATGCTGATTATCGGTCCTGCTAGACACCGACATCTATTTAATAATACCACCTTAACATTTGACAACCAAACAATTACACAAGGTCACTCGGTAAAGAATCTGGGTATTATCTTCGACCCAACTCTCTCGTTTGAATCACACATTAAGAGTGTTACTAAAACAGCCTTCTTTCATTTCCGTAATATCGCTAAAATTGGTTCCATTTTGTCCACTAGCGACGCTGAGATCATTATTCATGCGTTCGTTAAGTCTCGTCTCGATTACTGTAACGTATTATTTTCGGGTCTCCCTATGTCTAGCATTAAAAGATTACAGATGGTACAAAATGCGGCTGCTAGACTTTTGACAAGAACAAGAAAGTTTGATCATATTATGCCTATACTGTATATACCTTTATATACATATATATATACACATCTATATATATATACCTATATATATACCTATACTGGCTCACCTGCACTGGCTTCCTGTGCACTTAAAAGATGTGAATTTAAGGTTTTACTACTTACGTTTAAAGTACTACACGGTCTAGCTCCAGCCTATCTTGCAGATTGTATTGTACCATATGTCCCGGCAAGAAATCTGCGTTCAAAGAACCTTGGCTTATTGGTGATTCCCAGAGCCCAAAAAAAAGTCTGCGGGCTATAGAGCGTTTTCTATTGGGGCTCCAGTACTATGGAATGCCCTCCCGGTAACAGTTAGAGATGCTACCTCAGTAGAAGCATTTAAGTCCCATCTTAAAACTAATTTGTAAACTCTAGCCTTTAAATAGACCCCCTTTTTAGACCTTTTGATCTGCCGTTTCTTTTCTTTTCTCCTCTGCCCCCCTCTCTCTTGTGGAGGAGGGGGAGACACACATGTCCGGTGACCATGGATGAAGTGCTGGCTGTCCAGAGTCGGGACCCGGGGTGGACCGCTCGCCTGTGCATCGGTTGGGGACATCTCTGCGCTGCTGACCAGTCTCCGCTCGGGATGGTTTC
>NC_084570.2:38816660-38904160 GCF_033978685.3 Nerophis lumbriciformis | reverse complement strand
GATGTGATGTACATGTAAATGACATGTAGATGTAATGTACATGTAGATGTGATGTACATGCAGATGAGATGTACATGTAAATGCGATGTACATGTAGATGTGATGTAGCCAATGACATGTACAAACCCCGTTTCCATATGAGTTGGGAAATTGTGTTAGATGTAAATATAAACGGAATACAATGATTTGCAAATAAATTTCAACCCGTATTCAGTTGAATATGCTACAAAGACAACATATTTGATGTTCAAACTGATAAACATTTTTTTTTTGCAAATAATCATTAATTTTAGAATTTGATGCCAGCAACACGTGACAAATACTGATAAAGTTGAGGAATGCTCATCAAACACTTATTTGGAACATCCCACAGGTGTGCAGGCTAATTGGGAACAGGTGGGTGCCATGATTGGGTATAAAAACAGCTTCCCAAAAAATGCTCAGTCTTTCACAAGAAAGGATGGGGCGAGGTACACCCCTTTGTCCACAACTGTGTGAGCAAATAGTCAAACAGTTTAAGAACAACGTTTCTCAAAGTGCAATTGGAAGAAATTTAGGGATTTCAACATCTACGGTCCATAATATCATCAAAAGGTTCAGAGAATCTGGAGAAATCACTCCACGTAAGCGGCATGGCCGGAAACCAACATTGAATGACCGTGACCTTCGATCCCTCAGACGGCACTGTATCAAAAACCGACATCAATCTCTAAAGGATATCACCACATGGGCTCAGGAACACTTCAGAAAACCACTGTCACTAAAAACAGTTGGTCGCTACATCTGTAAGTGCAAGTTAAAGCTCTACTATGCAAAGCGAAAGCCATTTATCAACAACATCCAGAAACGCCGCCGGCTTCTCTGGGCCCGAGATCATCTAAGATGGACTCATGCAAAGTGGAAAAGTGTTCTGTGGTCTGACGAGTCCACATTTCAAATTGTTTTTGGAAATATTCGACATCGTGTCATCCGGACCAAAGGGGAAGCGAACCATCCAGACTGTTATCAATGCAAAGTTCAAAAGCCAGCATCTGTGATGGTATGGGGGTGCATTAGTGCCCAAGGCATGGGTAACTTACATATCTGTGAAGGCACCATTAATGCTGAAAGGTACATACAGGTTTTGGAACAACATATGCTGCCATCTAAGCGCCGTCTTTTTCATTGACACCCCTGCTTATTTCAGCAAGACAATGCCAAGCCACATTCAGCACGTGTTACAACAGCGTGGCTTTGTAAAAAAAGAGTGCGGGTACTTTCCTGGCCCGCCTGCAGTCTAGACTTGTCCCCCATCGAAAATGTGTGGCGCATTATGAAGCGTAAAATACGACAGCGGAGACCCTGGACTGTTGAACGACTGAAGCTCTACATAAAACAAGAATGGGAAAGAATTCCACTTTCAAAGCTTCAACAATTAGTTTCCTCAGTTCCCAATCGTTTATTGAGTGTTGTTAAAAGAAAAGGTGATGTAACACAGTGATGAACATGCCCTTTCCCAACTACTTTGGCACGTGTTGCAGCCATGAAATTCTAAGTTAATTATTATTTGCAAAAAAAAAAAAAAAAAGTTTATGAGTTTGAACATCAAATATCTTGTCTTTGTAGTGCATTCAATTGAATATGGGTTGAAAAGGATTTGCAAATCATTGTATTCCGTTTATATTTACATCTAACACAATTTCCCAACTCATATGGAAACGGGGTTTGTACATGTAGATGTGATGTACATGTAGATGTGATTTAGATGTAGCCAATCCAATGACATGTAGATGTAGTCAATGAAATTTAGATGTAGTCAATGACATGTAGATGTAGATGTGATGTACATGTAGATGTGATGTACATGTAGATGTAGTCAATGATATGTAGATGTACATGTAGATGTAGTCAATGACATGTAGATGTAGTCAATGGCATGGAGAAGTACATGTAGATGGAGTCAATGACATGTAGATGTAGTCAATGACATGTAGATGTAGTCAATGACATGTAGATGTAGTCAATGACATGTGATGTAGATGTAGTCAATGACATGTAGATGTAGTCAATGACATGTAGATGTGATGTTTTTCTACATTTAAACACTTGCTTGTGGTCTACATGTCAAAATGTTGATGTTTTACAGACCATCTTCAAGACAACTTTCTGACCGTCTCTTCAGTAGGCGCTCTTATTAACGTGCCTCCACTTTGACAGCGAGTTTACTGACAGATGTAAGTTAGAACTGATCACTACTTTATATTAGAAATGACAACAACGGAGGGTGAATGCCCCACAACAAGGGCATAGAGAAAAAGAATGAGTTTATTGACTACAAAGGCGGACGCGTGCACATTTTGGGGATTTAAGCAGATCCCAAATACACATCAGCAGGTACCAGAAGGTAAGAAAAGTTGCTTTTGCATTATATTGCTAAACAAAACGCCAGATTAATGTCTGCTAATAGGTGCCATTTTGGGGTCCTTATACACACCATAATAATACTGTTTGTTGAAGCACAGTACGTCTGACTATGGTAGTCGTAATGCACCAACAATTCATCAAGCGGTGCGGCTTCATAGTTTACCAAAGTACTACTAAAACATTTTGATGGATTTTTGGGAGCCGTGTGTAATGTTCTATATTCTCAATAGAACATATAAAATGTTGGTGTTGTTTACTTGAGTCATATTGCAGTCTGCACCTATCTCTTATGTGTGACTGCCATCTACTGGTCACACTCATCATTACACCATGTACCAAATAAAATAGCTTTAAGGTTGGTAAACACAACCAGAATTAATAGGTACATTAGGCACACTGTCCATTACTGAAATATTACATTGTTTACTTCATATTGTGAGATATTACATCGTTTAGTTCATATTGTGTGAAATATTACATTGTTTATGGTTTATATTGTGTGAAATATTACATTGTTTAGTTTTAATATTGTGTGAAATATTACATTGTTTCGTTTATATTGTGTGAAATATTACATTGTTTAGTTAATATTGTGTGAAATATTACTTGTTTAGTGAATATTGTGTGAAATATTACATTGTCTAGTTCATATTGTGTGAAATATTACATTGTTTAGTGAATATTGTGTGAAATATTACATTGTTTAGTGAATATTGTGTGAAATATTACATTGTTTAGTGAATATTGTGTGAAATATTACATTGTTTAGTTAATATTGTGTGAAATATGACATTGTTTAGTGAATATTGTGTGAAATATGACATTGTTTAGTTCATATTGTGTGAAATATGACATTGTTTAGTTAACATTGTGTGAAATATTACAATATTTAGTTCATATTGTGTGAAATATTACATTGTTTAATTAATATTGTGTGAAATATTATATTGTTTAGTTAATATTGTGTGAAATATGACATGGTTTAGTTCATATTGTGTGAAATATTACATTGTTTATTTCATATTGTGTGAAATATTACATTGTTTAGTTAATATTGTGTGAAATATTACATTGTTTAGTTCATATTGTGTAAAATATTACATTGTTTAGTTAATATTGTGTGAAATATTACATTGTTTAGTTAATATTGTGTGAAATATTATATTGTTTAGTTAATATTGTGTGAAATATTACATTGTTTAGTTAATATTGTGTGAAATATTACATTGTTTAGTTCATATTGTGTGAAATATTACATTGGTTAGTTAATATTGTGTAAAATATTACATTGTTTAGTTAATATTGTGTGAAATATTACATTGTTTAGCTAATATTGTGTGAAATTTTACATTTTTAGTTAATATTGTGTCAAATATTACATTGTTTAGTTAATATTGTGTGAAATATTACATTTAGTTCATATTGTGTGAAATATTACATTGTTTAGTTAATATTGTGTGAAATATTACATTGTTCAGTTCATCCATCCATCCATTTTCTACCGCTTATTCCCTTCGGGGTCGCGGGGGGCGCTGGAGCCTATCTCAGCTACAATCGGGCGGAAGGCGGTGTACACCCTGGACAAGTCGCCACCTCATATTGTATGAAATATTACATTGTTTAGTTAATATTGTGTGAAATATTAGTTTATAGATAATATGACTCACTGCGGTACATTTGACTTTCAGTCCATGTGTGGCAGTACAAGGTTGGCAAGCCTAAAAACAACAAACAAAGTTAAGTCAACTTTGGATGTTTATTGCAATGATTCACCATTATCTTATCTCACACACACACACACACACACACACACACACACACACACACACACACACACACACACACACACACACACACACACACACACACACACACACACACACACACACACACACACACACACACACACACACAGTGACACAAGGTGTAAAAAACAGAACACAACAAAGTCTTGTAAAACACACAAACACTTTTTAGTCACTTCACATTCTCCATGTTGGACTTCACACTTGTGCTCTAGGAATTAGTCATTGTTGTTATATTTGTCATTCTTCTCATTGTTGTTGTTGTTGTTCTCAGTGTCATTGTCATTCTTCTCATTGTTGTTCTCAGTGTCATTGTTGTTATTGTTCTCATTGTCATTGTTATTCTTCTCAGTCATTGTTGTAATTTTTGTCTTTCTTGTTATATTTGTCATTCTTCTCATTGTCATTGTTATTCTTCTTCTCAGTGTCATTGTTATTGTCGTCATTCTCATTGTCATTATTGTTCTCAGTGTCATTGTTATTGTCGTCATTATTCTCATTGTCATCATTGTTCTGTCATTGTTCTCATTCTCATTGTTCTCATTCTCATTGTTGTTGTATCTGTCATTCTTCTCATTGTTGTTTTTCTCAGTGTCATTCTTCTCATTGTTGTAATTCTTCTCATTGTCATCATTGTTCTCATTGTTGTTATATTTGTCATTCTTCTCATTGTCATTGTCGTCATTCTTCTCATTGTCATTGTTATTCTTATTCTCAGTGTCATTGTTATTGTTATTGTTGTCATTCTTCTCATTGTCATTGTTATTATTGTTCTCAATGCCATTGTTATTGTCGTCATTCTTCTCATTGTCATAGTTGTCATTCTTCTCATTGTCATTGTCATCATTGTTCTGTGTCATTCTTCTCATTCTCATTGCTGTTATTGTCATTGTTCTTATTGTCATTGTCATCATTGTTCTGTGTCATTCTTCTCATTCTCATTGTTGTTATTGTCATTGTTCTTATTGTCATTGTTGTTATAATTCTCAGTTGTCATTCTTCTCATTCTCATTGTTCTCATTCTTTTCATTGTCATTGTTGTTATTGTTCTCAGTGTCATTGTTATTTTTATTGTAGTTGTTGTTGTCATTGTCACAATTGTGCTCATTGTCATTGTTGTTCTATTGTAGTAGTTGTTGTTGTCATTGTAGTTGTTGTGCACGTCCACAAATCAGTGTGTTGCATACAAAAAGTGCTGCAGGACCAACAAAGTTCAAATGAAAAAACACTGCTAATTAGTCTGGAGGTTGGAATCATTCAGAAAAATACACAATAACACAAATGAATGAATTTCGATGTGAACAATTGCCTAATAATTTATTAAATTGTGAAATATAATCTTAAAATATTTATGTTGAACAGATTTATTTCATGACCAATGTAATCATATTCAAAAGTGAAATCATTGGTCAAGTTTTCCCTTAAATTGTGAAATATAATCTTAAACATTTATATTGAACCTAATTATTTTATGACCAACATATTTACATTTTAAATAATTTGGTTTTTTTTTTCAATTGTGTAATATCATCTTAAATATTTATATTAGACCTAATTATTTTAGGACCAATGTAAACATATTTACATATGAAATAATTTAGTTTTTTTTTTAAATAATTGTGAAAAATAATCTCAAATATTTATTTTGAATTTTACTGTTTTCTGATTAATTTAAACATTTAAAAAATAACCAAAATAGATTATAAACTAAAAAATCTATTTGAACACAAAATAATTGGTTAAACTGTCCAATAAATTGTGAAGTATAATCTTAAATATTTATATTAAACCTAATTATTGGTTTAATTACTTGAAATAAAGGATCTTTTTTTTTTTTTTAATTGTGAAATATCATCTTAAATATTTATATTAAACCTAACTGTTTTCTAAACAATCTAAATATTTTAGAATTACCCAAATCAATTATTAAAATAAAAATGAAAACAATTTAAAAAAATTATAATAACCAAAATAGATTATTCAAAGACTAATTAATCCATTTAAACGCATAACAATTGTCCAATAAATTGTGAAAGATAATCTTAAATATTTATATTAAACCTGTTTTTCAGAACATTTCAGAATCACCCAAATAAATTATTAAAAAAAAAATAAAAAAAATAAAAAAATTAAATTATAATAACCAAAATAGATTATTTAAAGACTAATTAATCAATTTAAATGCATACAAATTGTCCAATAAATTGTGAAATATAATCTTAAATATTTATATTAAACCTAACTGTTTTCTGATCAATTTAAACCTTTCAGAATTACAAAAATAAATAAATAAAAAAACAAAAAAATATATTAAATTATAATAACCAAAATAGATTATTCAAAGACTAATTAATCAATTTAAACGCATATCAATTGTCCAATAAATTGTGTGAGATGATGTTGAATAATTCTATTAAACCTCATTGTTTGATTAGAAAACTTCCAATGGAATGATGTCGTGACATAGCTCATTAACAGGATCATAGCTATTTGTTTAAGATTAGACTTCACAATTGTATGCTAACGGAATCATAAATAGATGAGCATTATTTCATTTTCTGTACATTAAATTTTGGCACAAAATGCTCTGCTAGTGTTTCCACATATTTGTTGAAAGGCATTAGAATGAATTATTGCACTAAACACTAAATCTACTGCACTAAGTCTTGTTTTCTTTTTTTTCTCCTATTTTTTTTGGAAGTATTTGTTGAACTTTTACAAAAACATTGTCTCCAAGCTGCACGTATTATCAAACCCTTTCCTGACATGGCGTCCCACACGGGTGTTTTAGAAGGCGTCCCGATACTTTTGTCTGTGGCCCTCTATTGGCGAGGAACAGGAAGTGGGGGTTGGCACAGGAACCTTCATTTGGGAGCCTCGTCTGCGCTCTTGAACATGAGGATGGCGTTGGAGATCTTGAGGGCGGGGCCTAGCTTGATGCTCATGATCTTCACGATGTCCGTCTGCGTCAGCAGCAGGAAGGCCTCGCCGTCAATCATCTGCAACACAAATATTAAATTGTTTACTTCATATTGTGTGAAATATGACATTGTTTACTTCATATTGTGTGAAATATGACATTGTTTACTTCATACTGTGTGAAATATGACATTGTTTACTTCATATTGTGTGGAATATGACATTGTTTACTTCATATTGTGTGGAATATGAAATTGTTTAGTTCATATTGTGTGAAATATGACATTGTTTACGTCATATTGTGTGAAATATGACATTGTTTACGTCATATTGTGTGAAATATGACACTGTTTACTTCATATTGTGTGAAATATGACATTGTTTACTTCAAAGTGTGTGAAATATGACATTGTTTACATCATATTGTGTGAAATAAGACAGTTTACTTCATATTGTGTGAAATATGACATTTTTTACTTCATAGTGTGTGAAATATGACATTGTTTATGTCATATTGTGTGAAATATGACATTGTTTACTTCATATTGTGTGAATTATGACATTGTTTACTTCATATTGTGTGAAATATTAAATTGTTTACTTCATATTGTGTGAAATATGACATTGTTTACTTCATATTGTGTGAAATATTACACAGTTTACTTCATATTGTGTGAAATATTACATTTTTTAGTTAATATAGTGAAATATGACATTGTCTACTTCATATTGTGTGAAATATTACATTGTATAGTTAATATTATGTGAAATATTACATTGTTTAGGTAATATTATGTGAAATATTACATTGTTTAGGTAATATTATGTGAAATATTACATTGTTTAGTTCATATGGTGTGAAATATTACATTGTTTAGTTTATATTGTGCGAAATATTACATTGTTTAGCTAATATTGTGTGAAATATTACATTGTTTAGTTTATATTGTGTGAAATATTACATTGTTTAGCCAATATTGTGCAAAATATTATATTGTTTAGTTAATATTGTGTGAAATATTACATTGTTTAGTTAATATTGTGTGAAATATTACATTGTTTAGTGAATATTGTGTAAAATATTACATTGTTTAGTTAATATTGTGTGAACTATTACATTGGTTAGTTAATATTGTGTGAAATATTACATTGTTTAGTATATATTGTGTGAAATATTACATTGTTTAGCTAATATTGTGTGAAATATTACATTGTTTAGTTAATATTGTGTGAAATATTACATGTTTAGTGAATGTTGTGTAAAATATTACATTGTTTAGTTAATATTGTGTGAAATATTACATTGTTTAATCAATATTGAGTGAAATATTACGTTGTTTAATCAATATTGTGTGACATATTACATTGTTTACTTCATATTGTGTGAAATATCACATTGTTTACTTATATTGTGTGAAATATTACATTGTTGAGTTTATATTGTGTGAAATATTACATTGTTTAATCAATATTGTGTGAAATATTACATTTTTTAATCAATATTGTGTGAAATATTACATTGTTTAATTCATATTGCATGTAGTTCATATTGTGTGAAATATTACATTGTTTATGTCATATTGTGTGAAATATTACATTGTTGAGTTTATATACAGTGAAATATTACATTATTTAGTGAATATTGTGTGAAATATTACATTGTTTACTTCATATTGTGTGAAATATTGCATTGTTTACTTCATATTGTGCGAAATATTACATTGTTGAGTTTATATTGTGTGAAATATTACATTATTTAGTGAATATTTTGTGAAATATTACATTATTTAGTGAATATTGTGTGAAATATTACATTGTTTACTTCATATTGTGTGGAATATTACATTGTTTACTTCATATTGTGTGAAATATTACATTATTTAGTGAATATTGTGTGAAATATTACATTGTTTAGTGAATATTGTGTGAAATATTACATTGTTTAGTTAATATTGTGTGAAATATTACATTGTTTATTTAATATTGTGTGAAATATAACATTTTTAGTTCATATTGTGTGAAATATTACATTGTTTAGTTTATATTGTGTGAAATATTACATTGTTTAGTTAATACCGTATTTTCCGCACTATAAGCCGCCCCGGGTTATTAGCCGCACCTTCAATGAATGGCATATTTCAAAACTTTGTTCACCTATAAACCGCCCCGGGTTATAAGCCGCGCCTACGCTGCGCTAAAGGGAATGTCAAAAAAACAGTCAGATAGGTCAGTCAAACTTTAATAATATATTACAAACCAGCGTTCTAACAACTCTGTTCACCCCCAAAATGTAATGTGCAAATGTGCAATCACAAAAATAGTAACACTCAAATTAGTGCAGAGCAATAGCAACATCAATAACTCAACGTTGCTCGAACGTTTATGTCACACAACACACAAAATAAACACCTAAAGCTCACTTTCTGAAATTATTCCTCATCCATAAATCCCTCGAATTCTTCTTCAGTGTCTGAATTAAAAAGTTGGGCGAATACGGCATCCAAAATGGCCGGCTCCGTCTCGTCGAAGTCATCAGAGTCAATGTTGCTGTTGTTGTCCAGCAGTTCCGTGAATCCTGCCTTCCGGAAAGCTCGGACCACAGTTGAGACCGATATATCCGCTCAGGCATTTACAATCCACTGGCAGATGTTGGCATATGTCGTCCGGCGCTGTCTCCCTGTCTTAGTGGCGCAGGTCATCTTGTTGCTTCCTCTACCTACGCACCATTGATTCATTTATGTTCAATTCTCTCGCTGCTGCTCTATTTCCGTGTTCTACTGCGTGACTTATTGCCTTGAGTTTGAATGCGTGTCTCTTAATAGGAGCCATTTTGTGGTCTTTACAGATGTAAACACACAAATGAAATGAAACGTAATATCCGCGCGCTTCTTCTTCTACGGGGGCGGGTGCTTACCTTGGCGGTTGCTTACCGTAGAAGAAGAAGCGCTTCCTCTTCTACGGGGAAAAAAGATGGCGGCTGTTTACCGTAGTTGCGAGACCTAAACTTTATGAAAATGAATCTTAATATTAATTCATATATAAAGCGCACCGGGTTATAAGCCGCACTGTCAGCTTTTGAGAAAATTTGTGGTTTTTAGGTGCGGCTAATAGTGCGGAAAATACGGTACTTTGTGAAATATTACATTGTTTAGTTCAAATTATGTGAAATATTACATTGTTTAGTTAATATTGTGTGAAATATTACATTGTTTAGCTAATATTGTGTGAAACATTACATTGTTTAGTTAATATTGTGTGAAATATTACATTCTTTAGTTAATATTGTGTAAAATATTACATTATTTAGTGAATATTGTGTGAAATATTACATTGTTTAGTTAATATTGTGTGAAATATTACATTGTTTAGTGAATATTGTGTAAAATATTACATTGTTTAGTTAATATTGTGTGAAATATTAAATTGTTTAGTAAATATTGTGTGAAATATTACATTGTTTAATCACTATTGTGTGAAATATTACATTGATTAATTCATATTGTGTGAAATATTACATTGTTTAATCCATATTGTGTGAAATATTACATTGTTTAATCAATATTGTGTGAAATATTACATTGTTTAATCAATATTGTGTGAAATATTACATTGTTTACTTCATATTATGTGAAATATTACATTGTTTACTTCATATTGTGTGAAATATTACATTGTTTAGTTCATATTGTGTGAAATACTACATTGTTGAGTTTATATTTTGTGAAATATGACATTGCTTACTTCATATTCTGTGAAATATTACAATATTTATTGAATATTGTGTGATATATTACACTTAGTTTATATTGTGTGAAATATTACACTTAGTTTATATTGTGTGAAATATTACCTTGTTTAGTTAATACTTTGTGAAATATTACATTGTTTACTTCATATTGTGTGAAATATGACATTGTTTACTTCATATTGTGTGAAATATGACATTGTTTAGTTTATATTGTGTGAAATATGACATTGTTTAGTGAATATTGTGTGAAATATTACATTGTTTAGTTAATATTGTGTGAAATATTATATTGTTTAGTTAATATTGTGTGAAATATTACATTGTTTAGTTAATATTGTGTGAAATATTACATTGTTTAGTTTGTATTGTGTGAAATATTACATTGTTTAGTTAATATTGTGTGAAATATTACATTGTTTACTTCATATTGTGTGAAATATGCAGCTGAGATAGGCTCCAGCACACCCCGTGACCCGGAAAGGGACAAGCGGTAGAAAATGGATGGATGGAATATTACATTCTTAAGTTAATAAACTTATTACATGTTTTGAACAACAATGACTCAGTTAAAATGATTTTAGCAGCTGAAAATCCCCATAATCAATAAAATAAATGTTCATATTATATACACATAAATAATATTTATAACATATAATATATGATATAATAATATATACTGTAATATAAGCGGTAGAAAAATAGATGAATGGATTTTTAATTATGAATATTAGGTATCCATGGATGGATGGGCTGGGGATTTATACGGGGATTTACACCCTGCTGGTGTAAATAAAATGTATTTGACTTTTAAATCATAATTTGTTCTGTACTTTAATTCAAAAGGTGTTTTTATTTTTGTCGAAAAAAAAGAAACACAATTATATCTGTATCATAAACCACATAAATAATGTGTTTACATATAATATATAGTAAATACTGTAATATTGTAGTTATGAACATTAGGTGGTCCAGGGCTCCCCCTGCTGGTGTAAATAAAGTCTATTTGACTTTTAAAGACTAAAACTTCTTTGAAATCATAATTTGTTCTGCGCGTTGATTGAAAATATATATTCATTTTTGAGTCAAGTGCATTTGACTTTTAAAGAGTAATTCAGAGGCTGAATAATCGGAAAGTATAATAAGTAGTGTAACCTCTTCTTTGAAGAGACGAGCCTGGTCCTCACAGCCGATTAGATTCTGCACGAAAGTGAAGACCTGCAGGGCAAAACATGAATCATATTAATCATCATCCAGATGGATGAAAGAATGTGTTTGTGACGTCACCTCCTCCACGCTCCACGCTGCCACCTGATTGGCTACAATGCCCTCCACTCCAGGAAGTAGTTTGCAGTGTTGCTCCCAGCACAGAGAGACTGCACGCTCTGATGGACCACTCACTGATGACGTGTAGGACATGTCTGCCAACACAATGTTTACTTACATATGTATATATATTTAACTACTGCACACTCTGATGGACCACTCACTGATGACGTGTAGGACATGTCTGCCAACACAATGTTTACTTACACATACTGTATACTTCGCTAACTAAATATTTACTTACAAATATATTTAACCTACAAAAATATTTACTTACAAATATATTTAACTTACAAAAATATTTACTTACAAATATATTTAACTTACAAAATATTTACTTACAAATATATTTACTTACACATTTATTTAACTTACTAAATATTTACTTACACTTATTTTAACTTATAAAATATATATTTACAAATATATTTAACTTATAAAATATTTACTTACAAATATATTTAACTTACAAAATATTTACTTACAAATATATTTAACTTACAAATATACTTAACTTACAAAATATTTACTTACAAAATATATTCAACCTACAAAATATTTACTTACAAATATACAAAATATTATTAGTCCATGCGGCTGCTTCAACAGGACAGGTAAATATATATATATAAAATGTGTTAATATAATGTGTGTGTGCGTGTGGGTATATATATATATATATATATATATATATATATATATATATATATATATATATATATATATATATATATATATATATATATATATACCCACACACACACACACACACACACACACACGCACACACACTTTATATTAACATAATATATATATGTATATATATATATATATTTATATGTATTTATATATATACATATGTATATATATATATACACACACGCACAAACACATTATATTAACATAATGAATAAATAATAAATATTTATAATGTTATACTAAGAGTATGTGAAAGTTTGACTTCTATCTCGTTTACTTCTTTGTAATCAAGCAGAAATATCAAGCAGCTAAAATGCACCAAACATGGATAAGTGTGCTGAGTCTTTTGCATTTTCCCATCATGCATTGTAATGCATTTAAATGGGTGTAATTTTAAATGATGTGTTGTGCTTCGGAGTTTTTTTTTTGTTTTTTTTTTTAAATCCACAAAGTTCACTAAGCAGGTTGTGTGATGTGTGAGCGTGTGTGTTGACTCTCTGTGTTGGTTTTTTTGCGCCATGAGAGAGAAAGGTTGTTTGAATTGGGTCATATATAAAAATTCTGTGCTGTGTGGACTTCAATGTACAATTCATGGTCATTAACCTGAATTAGTGATATTGTCCACAAGATGGTGGCATAGTTGCAGCAATGACACTGTCAGGTTTTTCATTAAAGTCGTAAACAAGCTGGTGGGTTGTACTTTTGACACCGCTGAACTAAACCGATTGTTTTTGTCCTGGACAATAACATAAGTGTTCCTTATTTTAGATCTTGGTAAAAACTAAATATTTTTTTTTAAATTGAACTTTAAAAAAAGTGTTATTAACTAGTTTTGGACAAAAAACCCTCACACCTTTCTGATAAAAAAGTGATTTTCATCATGTTTTGCATAAACAAATTACAAAATGATTTATTTTTAATTAAATCAACAAAACACATTTTGTTAATTAATGTGTATTTATTTTAAAAGGGAACATTATCACAATTTCAGAATGGTTAAAACCATTAAAAATCAGTTCCCAGTGGCTTATTATATTTTTCGAATTTTTTTTTCAAAATTTTACCCATCACGCAATATCCCTAAAAAAAGCTTCAAAGTGCCTGATTTTAACCATCGTTATAAACACCTGTCCATTTTCCTGTGACGTCACATAGTGAAGCCAACACAAACAAACATGGCGGAAAGAACAGCAAGCTATAGCGACATTAGCTCGGATTCAAACTCGGATTTCAGCGGCTTAAGCGATTCAACAGATTACGAATGTATTGAAACGGATGGTTGTAGTGTGGAGGCAGGTAGCGAAAACGAAATTGAAGAAGAAACTGAAGCTATTGAGCCATATCGGTTTGAACCGTATGCAAGCGAAACCGACGAAAACGACACGACAGCCAGCGACACGGGAGAAAGCGAGGACGAATTCGGCTATCGCCTTCTAACCAACGATTGGTATGTGTTTGTTTGGCATTAAAGGAAACTAACAACTATGAACTAGGTTTACAGCATATGAAATACATTTGGCAACAACATGCACTTTGAGAGTGCAGACAGCCCAATTTTCATCAATTAATATATTCTGTAGACATACCCTCATCCACGCTCTTTTCCTGAAAGCTGATCTGTCGAGTTTTGGAGTTGATGTCAGCAGGCCAGGGAAGCTAGGGTCGATAGGGGGTTTAGCTCGCTCGTCTGCGGGAACAAACTGCAGCCATTGCTTGTCGTGCTAGCGAGGTCCTTTGTCCCTGAATTGCTCACACACTCCGGCAGATTCAATGGGGGTCTGGCGGCAGATTTCTTTGACTTTATCGTTGGAAATGCATCTGCTTTGAGTGTCGCAGGATATCCACACATTCTTGCCATCTCTGTCGTAGCATAGCTTTCGTCGGTAAAGTGTGCGGAACAAACGTCCAATTTCTTGCCACTTTCGCATCTTTGGGCCACTGGTGCAACTTGAATCCATCCCTGTTCGTGTTGTTACACCCTCCGACAACACACCGACGAGGCATGATGTCTCCAAGGTACGGAAAACAGTCGAAAAAAACGGAAAATAACAGAGCTGATTTGACTCGGTGTTTGAGAAAATGGCGGATTGCTTCCCGATGTGACGCCACGTTGTGACGTCATCGCTCCGAGAGCGAATATTAGAAAGGAGTTTAATTCGCCAAAATTCACCCATTTAGAGTTCGGAAATCGGTTAAAAAAATATATGGTCTTTTTTCTGCAACATCAAGGTATATATTGACGCTTACATAGGTCTGGTGATAATGTTCCCCTTTAATCATTTTGTTGTGGTATTTTAGGTGAAAATAAGCAGAAACATGTTGAAGACGTGATTTTTGCATCCTGTCAAATAGATCAGGGGTTCTTAACCTTTTTGACCTCGGGTCCCCACTTTTCCACTACAGAGGGGCCCGGAGCCTACTCAAATATTGCCACTGAATTAGTCATCTGACTCTCGACTTTAACAACTGTAGCTAATGGTTGACAACCCTGGCATTATTTACATACCTTAATTGTTTCCAAACGGTGTCTGTAACACGGTTGTAAAACAGCTGATCAAACAAAACAGAAGTCATGGTCATGGACCCACTAGCTGCGCAAGCTAGCACTCCAATCAGCTAAACAGACTCAATAACTCCACGGTGATGTTTTGGTGAATTTACTGAGGAATTTGTGAAAGTGAAACAATACAAAAATAATGCCATTGTAAGTTAATAATACTAACACAGACACTCGTAAACCTGTTAGCATATTAGCTAATGCTAACAACGCTAGCTTGATTACATTATGATAGCACGTACAAATATGCATGAAAACACTCCTACAGACATTACACATGGGACGCTTTAGTAATTAAGAATTGTTTTAGTTATGTTGTAAAACTTACAAACGTTGCTTTTTAGTGATAAATGAAGAATCCATACGAGTAGAACCGCTATGGCTGGTTTAGTAAACAAAAATTGTTTTAGTTATATTGTAAAACTTACAAACGCTACTTTTTAGTGATAAATGAAGAATCCATACGAGGCCTGGGGCCTACTCAAATATTGCCACTGAATTAGTCATCTTACTCTTGACTTTAACAACTGTAGCTAATGGTTGACAACCCTGCCAAATGATGTGAAAGCACGTATTAATCACACAAAGGCTTCGGTCAGACTGATTACAAAAATAAAATATTTAAATATACTGCAAAAGAAGGGACGCCTAAAATAAATGTACATACAATTACGCGGTGCTGAAATAAATACATTCTAACTAAATTCGTTATAAATAATAATATGTTTTTTAAATAAACTGTCAATGAAATTTAGGTGCAGATGTACAGTCGCGATCAAAAGTTGTAAAGAACATAATGTCATGGCTGTCTTGAGTTTTCAATAATTTGCTGGGTATTGTGGCCAAACAGCTACACTTTTGTTTCATCTGACATCACATAGACAAAGATAAGACCTTCTAGAGGAAAGTTCTGTGGTCAGATGAAACAAAAATTTAGCTGTTTGGCCACAATACCCAGCAATATGTTTGGAGGAGAAAAGGTGAGGCCTTTAATCCCAGGAACACCATTCCTACCGTCAAGCATGGTGGTGGTTGTATTATGCTCCTGTTTGGCCGCCAATAGAACTGGTGCTTTAAATGGGACAATGAAAAAGGAGGATTACCTCTAAATTCTTTAGGACAAGCTAAAATCATCAGCCCGGAGGTTGGGTCTTGGGCGCAGTTGGGTGTTCCAACAGGACAGTGACCCCAAACACACGCCAAAAGTGGTAAAGGAATGGCTAAATCAGGCGAAAATGGAGGTTTTAGAATGGCCTTCCCAAAGTCCTGACTTAAACGTGTGGACAATGCTGAAGAAACAAGTCCGTGTCAGAAAACCAACACATTTAGCTGAACTGCACCAATTTTGTCAAGAGGAGTGGTCAAAAATTAAAGCAGAAGCTTGTGGGTGGCTACCAAAAGCGTCTTATTGCAGTGAAACTTGCCGAGGGACATGTAAGCAAATATTAACATTGCTGTATGTATACTTTTGACCCAGCAGATTTGGTCACATTTTCAGTAGACCCATAATAAATTCATAAAAGAACCAAACTTCATGAATGTTTTTTGTGACCAACAAGTATGTGCTCCAATCACTCTATCACAAAAAAATAAGAGTTGTAGAAATAATTGGAAACTCAAGACAGCCATGACATTATGTTCTTTACGAGAGTAGGTACACTGTAAATACAGCTTCTCTACTTTAGTCATCATTTTTGCACTTAAAAAACTTCTCTCTGACTTTAGCTCCAGACTTCTTCTGTTTGTTTGATGTTGTCATTGCTGCCACCAGTGGTGGAAAGGTGTATTATAGCTAACTCGGGTTAAGAAAGAGTGGCTGTAATCAAAAGGGTACAAACTCACTGAGAAAGTCTCTCTGCTGGTTCTTTCTGTATTTGGGGGGGCGACCGATCCTGCAACAACAAGACCTCGATGTCAACAGAGACAAAAAAGCAAAGGCGACATTGATTACCTGCCACGGAAATGTGAGGTCTTCTTGTTCTTCTGCGCAAAGAAGAAGCTCCTCTTGCTCTCCGAGTCCGACAGCTCGGCCTTCAGCCTGCTCTGGTTGCGCTCGGCCAGCGGGCAGCCCGACACGCAGTGGTGGGCCGTGAAGCGCCCCGTCGCGTGACCCGATCCGTCGCAGCCGGGAGTCGGACACTTCCTGTTGGGGTTGTTTTCCCAGAACATCTTGAAACACGTTCGTTAGCGTGGCCGGAATGAGAAGCCGACCTGTTGTGGAAACTGTACTTGCTGCTCCTGCTGTGACTGACGGCCTTGCAGGAAACTGGTGCAGGGTAGGCGGACTGGACCGCCATCATGGCCACATCTGAAGACATTAAAGCATTTCACTTCTACTTCCACTCAAGCGTTACCAACAACATGGATGTCCAGGTCTTGGGAGTTGCTTGCTTCTTGAAAAACACCACAAGAAGACTTTGGCTACACTCACACACCATGTCCAATTTAGGATTCTTTTTGGTCACATCCGATCTTTTTGTTAGTGGCTGTTCACGTTTAAAAAAAGAAAGGTGGTGTCTAATGTGAATGCAATCTGACCCGTAAGTAATGTCCTGATACGAAAATATTTCCACATTTTTTTAAATAAAGGGCACCGCAAACAAAAAATTTATTATTGTCTTTATTGTAACAACAAATCTTAGTCTTAGTCAAGTAGTCTCCTCTCTGAGCTGCCACCTTAACGTGGTAGAGGTGTTTGCGTGTCCCAATGATCCTAGGAGCTATGTTGTCCGGGGGCTTTATGCCCCCTGGTAGGGTCTCCCAAGACAAACTGGTCCTAGGTGAGGGATCAGACAAAGAGCAGCTCGAAGACCTCTATGAAGAAAACAAGCAAGGAACCCAGATTTCCCTTGCCCGGACACGGGTCACCGGGGCCCCCCTCTGGAGCCAGGCCCGGAGGTGGGGCACGATGGCGAGCGCCTGGTGGCCGGGCCTGTCCCCATGGGGCCCGGCCGGGCACAGCCCGAAGAGGCAACGTGGGTCCCCCCTCCAATGGGCTCACCACCCATAGCAGGGGTCATAGAGGTCGGGTGCGATGTGAGCTGGGCGGCAGCCGAGGGCAGGGCACTTGGCGGTCCGATCCTCGGCTACAGAAGCTAGCTCTTGGGACGTGGAACGTCACCTCGCTGGGGGGGAAGGAGCCTGAGCTAGTGCGCGAGGTGGAGAAGTTCCGGCTAGATATAGTCGGACTCACTTCGACGCACAGCAAGGGCTCTGGAACCAGTTCTCTCGAGAGGGGCTGGACTCTCTTCCACTCTGGCGTTGCCGGCAGTGAGAGGCGACGGGCTGGGGTGGCAATTCTTGTTGCCCCCCGGCTCAGAGCCTGTACGTTGGAGTTCAACCCGGTGGACGAGAGGGTAGCTTCCCTCCGCCTTCGGGTGGGGGAACGGGTCCTGACTGTGGTTTGCGCTTACGCGCCAAACCGCAGCTCAGAGTACCCACCCTTTTTGGATTCACTCGAGGGAGTACTTGAGAGTGCTCCCCCGGGTGATTCCCTCGTTCTACTGGGGGACTTCAATGCTCATGTTGGCAGCGACAGTGAAACCTGGAGAGGCGTGATTGGGAAGAATGGCTGCCCGGATCTGAACCCGAGCGGTGTTATGTTATTGGACTTTTGTGCCCGTCACAGATTGTCCATAACGAACACCATGTTCAAACATAAGGGTGTCCATATGTGCACTTGGCACCAGGACACCCTAGGCCGCAGTTCCATGATCGACTTTGTAGTTGTGTCATCGGATTTGCGGCCTCATGTTTTGGACACTCGGGTGAAGAGAGGGGCGGAGCTTTCTACCGATCACCACCTGGTGGTGAGTTGGCTGCGATGGTGGGGGAGGATGCCGGACAGACCTGGCAGGCCCAAACGCATTGTGAGGGTTTGCTGGGAACGTCTGGCAGAGTCTCCTGTCAGAGAGAGTTTCAATTCCCACCTCCGGAAGAACTTTGAACATGTCACGAGGGAGGTGCTGGACATTGAGTCCGAATGGACCATGTTCCGCGCCTCTATTGTCGAGGCGGCTGATTGGAGCTGTGGCCGCAAGGTAGTTGGTGCTTGTCGTGGCGGTAATCCTAGAACCCGTTGGTGGACACCGGCGGTGAGGGATGCCGTCAAGCTGAAGAAGGAGTCCTATCGGGTTCTTTTGGCTCATGGGACTCCTGAGGCAGCGGACAGGTACCGACAGGCCAAGCGGTGTGCGGCTTCAGCGGTCGCAGAGGCAAAAACTCGGACATGGGAGGAGTTCGGTGAGGCCATGGAAAACGACTTCCGGACGGCTTCGAAGCAATTCTGGACCACCATCCGCCGCCTCAGGAAGGGGAAGCAGTGCACTATCAACACCGTGTATGGCGAGGATGGTGTTCTGCTGACCTCGACTGCAGATGTTGTGGATCGGTGGAGGGAATACTTCGAAGACCTCCTCAATCCCACCAACACGTCTTCCTATGAGGAAGCAGTGCCTGGGGAGTCTGTGGTGGGTTCTCCTATTTCTGGGGCTGAGGTTGCTGAGGTAGTTAAAAAGCTCCTCGGTGGCAAGGCCCCGGGGGTAGATGAGATCCGCCCGGAGTTCCTTAAGGCTCTGGATGCTGTGGGGCTGTCTTGGTTGACAAGACTCTGCAGCATCGCGCGGACATCGGGGGCGGTGCCACTGGATTGGCAGACCGGGGTGGTGGTTCCTCTCTTTAAGAAGGGGAACCGGAGGGTATGTTCTAACTATCGTGGGATCACACTCCTCAGCCTTCCCGGTAAGGTCTATTCAGGTGTACTGGAGAGGAGGCTACGCCGGATAGTCGAACCTCGGATTCAGGAGGAACAGTGTGGTTTTCGTCCTGGTCGTGGAACTGTGGACCAGCTCTATACTCTCCGCAGGGTCGTTGAGGGTGCATGGGAGTTTGCCCAACCAGTCTACATGTGTTTTGTAGACTTGGAGAAGGCATTCGACCGTGTCCCTCGGGAAGTCCTGTGGGGAGTGCTCAGAGAGTACGGGGTATCGGACTGTCTGATTGTGGCAGTCCGCTCCCTGTATGATCAGTGCCAGAGCCTGGTCCGCATTGCCGGTAGTAAGTCGGACAAGTTTCCAGTGAGGGTTGGACTCCGCCAAGGCTGCCCTTTGTCACCGATTCTGTTCATAACTTTTATGGACAGAATTTCTAGGCGCAGTCAAGGCGTTGAGGGGATCTGGTTTGGTGGCTGCAGGATTAGGTCTCTGCTTTTTGCAGATGATGTGGTCCTGATGGCTTCATCTGGCCAGGATCTTCAACTCTCACTGGATCGGTTCGCAGCCGAGTGTGAAGCGACTGGGATGAGAATAAGCACCTCCAAGTCCGAGTCCATGGTTCTCGCCCGGAAAAGGGTGGAGTGCCATCTCCGGGTTGGGGAGGAGATCTTGCCCCAAGTGGAGGAGTTCAAGTACCTCGGAGTCTTGTTCACGAGTGAGGGAAGAGTGGATCGTGAGATCGACAGTTGGATCGGTGCGGCGTCTTCAGTAATGCGGACGCTGTATCGATCCGTTGTGGTGAAGAAGGAGCTGAGCCAGAAGGCAAAGCTCTCAATTTACCGGTCGATCTACGTTCCCATCCTCACCTATGGTCATGAGCTTTGGGTTATGACCGAAAGGACAAGATCACGGGTACAAGCGGCCGAAATGAGTTTCCTCCGCCGGGTGGCGGGGCTCTCCCTTAGAGATAGGGTGAGAAGCTCTGCCATCCGGGAGGAGCTCAAAGTAAAGCCGCTGCTCCTCCACATCGAGAGGAGCCAGATGAGGTGGTTCGGGCATCTGGTTAGGATGCCACCCGAACACCTCCCTAGGGAGGTGTTTAGGGCACGTCCGACCGGTAGGAGGCCGCGGGGAAGACCCAGGACACGTTGGGAAGACTATGTCTCTCGGCTGGCCTGGGAACGCCTCGGGGTCCCACAGGAAGAGCTGGACGAAGTGGCTGGGGAGAGAGAAGTCTGGGCTTCCCTGCTTAGGCTGCTGCCCCCGCGACCCGACCTCGGATAAGCGGAAGAAGATGGATGGATGGCAAATCTTAGTGTACATGAAACATATGTTTATTATTGCAATTTATTCCTTAAATAAAATAGTGAACATACTAGACAAGTTGTCTTTTAGTAGTAAGTAAACAAACAAAGACTCCTAATTAGTCTGCTGACGTATGCAGTAACATATTGTGTCATTTATCTACCTATTATTTTGTCTACATTATGAGGGACAAACTGTAAAAATTGATTATTAATCTACTTGTTCATTTACTGTTAATATCTATTTACTTCCTGTTTTAACATGTTGTATCTACACTTCTGTTCAAATGTAATAATCACTAATTCTTCTAATCTTTGATACTTTACATTAGTTTTAGGTGATACTACACATTTGAGTGTCGATTCGATACCAAGTAGTTACAGGATCATTTGTTTACATTGAGGAGCGCTCGCTTGCTGTTTGCTATTGTATCCTCCTACGGTGTGTAGTGAAGCATGTTTAGCTATTCCTGGTCCTGCAGGGATAATAATACTTGTAAGAAACTTACTTTATTTGTCGTCATGGAGGCCAGGATTAGTCATTTAGCAGTAGCTAAAACACTGTGGATGGACGTTAGCCGTGAGCTATGTCTTGACACACCTCTTCAGTGTTACAGCTTCACATTTATTGTTAGTTTTTAAGCCAAAATGCGTCCGTTCTTCCTCTTATCTCGTCACGCCGTGTCTGCTTGTAAGTACTCCGTACGTGTGCGCTGCCGAACCTGCTCCTCTGCTCCACCGATGTAATTAAAAAAAAAGTAGCAGCGGTATTTTTCAGAGGCAGTGTAGTACCATTTTATTCCATTAGTATGGCAGTACTTCATTACTGCTACTGCTACTACCCACATGCGGACATGACGCCACTGCGGTGTTCACACAAGTAAACATGGCTTCCACCTTAGTCGGTCTCAGTCCTGGCCCATTTGTGGCAATTTCAAGGGTTTTGTGCCATCCAAGTCAACATTTATTGCAGCAAATGATTGTACGTAGAAGATGACGAAGGAAGAGGACATATTTTCTCTGTGGGTGAGGAGTGGTTCCTAAAACATTTTATTTTCACCTGTTTTCTGCTCCGTTGTCAACTATTCATTTTGTATTCTATTTTGGCCAATAATTATGACGCTTATCGCTTTTTGACGACACTCTGGTCAGACGAATGCGACCTGAAGCGCGGGAGCGTTCTCTTTGAAAAAACATCGCATATATATCCCATTTATTTGCACATACGACAGAGGCCTGGGTCGGATATCAACATTTCATGTAAGTGTGTGGTGATGAAGACATGTAAGTGTGTGTGGTGATTAAGACATGTAAGAGTGTGGTGATGAAGACATGTAAGTGTGTGGTGATGAAGACATGTAAGTGTGTGGTGATGATGAAGACATGTAAGTGTGTGGTGATGAAGACATGTAAGTGTGTGGTGATGATGAAGACATGTAAGTGTGTGGTGAAGAAGACATGTAAGTGTGTGGTGATGAAGACATGTAAGTGTGTGGTGATGAAGACATGTAAGTGTGTGGTGAAGAATACATGTAAGTGTGTGGTGATGATGAAGACATGTAAGTGTGTGGTGAAGAAGACATGTAAGTGTGTGGTGATGAAGACATGTAAGTGTGTGGTGATGAAGACATGTAAGTGTGTGGTGATGAAGACATGTAAGAGTGTGGTGATGAAGACATGTAAGTGTGTGGTGATGAAGACATGTAAGTGTGTGGTGATGAAGACATGTAAGTGTGTGGTGATGATGAAGACATGTAAGTGTGTGGTGATGAAGACATGTAAGTGTGTGGTGATGAAGACATGTAAGTGTGTGGCGATGATGAAGACATGTAAGTGTGTGGTGATGACGACATGTAAGTGTGTGTGGTGATGAAAACATGTAAGTATGTGGTGATGAAGACATGTAAGTGTGTGGTGATGAAGACATGTAAGTGTGTGGTGATGAAGACATGTAAGTGTGTGGTGATGAAGACATGTAAGTGTGTGGTGATGAAGACATGTATGTGTGTGGTAATGATGAAGACATGTAAGTGTGTGGTGATGAAGACATGTAAGTGTGTGGCGATGATGAAGACATGTAAGTGTGTGGTGATGACGACATGTAAGTGTGTGTGGTGATGAAAACATGTAAGTATGTGGTGATGAAGACATGTAAGTGTGTGGTGATGAAGACATGTAAGTGTGTGGTGATGAAGACATGTAAGTGTGTGGTGATGAAGACATGTAAGTGTGTGGTGATGAAGACATGTATGTGTGTGGTAATGATGAAGACATGTAAGTGTGTGGTGATGAAGACATGTAAGTGTGTGGCAATGATGAAGACATGTAAGTGTGTGGTGATGAAGACATGTAAGTGTGTGGTGATGAAGACATGTAAGTGTGTGGTGATGAAGACATGTAAGTGTGTGGCAATGATGAAGACATGTACTGTAAGTGTGTGGTGATGAAGACATGTAAGTGTGTGGCAATGATGAAGACATGTAAGTGTGTGGTGATGAAGACATGTAAGTATGTGGTGATGAAGACATGTAAGTGTGTGGTGATGAAGACATGTAAGTGTGTGGCAATGATGAAGACATGTAAGTGTGTGGTGATGAAGACATGTAAGTATGTGGTGATAAAGACATGTAAGTGTGTGGTGATGAAGACATGTAAGTGTGTGGCAATGATGAAGACATGTAAGTGTGTGGTGATGAAGCCATGTAAGTGTCTGGCAATGATGAAGACATGTAAGTGTGTGGTGAAGAAGACATGTAAGTGTGTGGTGATGAAGACATGTAAGTGTGTGGTGATGAAGACATGTAAGTGTGTGGTGAAGAATACATGTAAGTGTGTGGTGATGATGAAGACATGTAAGTGTGTGGTGAAGAAGACATGTAAGTGTGTGGTGATGAAGACATGTAAGTGTGTGGTGATGAAGACATGTAAGTGTGTGGTGATGAAGACATGTAAGTATGTGGTGATGAAGACATGTAAGTGTGTGGTGATGAAGACATGTAAGAGCGTGGTGATGAAGACATGTAAGTGTGTGGTGATGAAGACATGTTAGTGTGTGGCGATGAAGACATGTAAGTGTGTGGTGATGAAGACATGTAAGTGTGTGGTGATGAAGACATGTTAGTGTGTGGCGATGAAGACATGTAAGTGTGTGGTGATGAAGACATGTAAGTATGTGGTGATGAAGACATGTAAGTGTGTGGTGATGAAGACATGTTAGTGTGTGGTGATGAAGACATGTAAGTATGTGGTGATGAAGACATGTAAGAGTGTGGTGATGAAGACATGTAAGTGTGTGGTGATGAAGACATGTAAGTATGTGGTGATGAAGACATGTAAGTGTGTGGTGATGAAGACATGTAAGTATGTGGTGATGAAGACATGTAAGTGTGTGGTGATGAAGACATGTAAGTGTGTGGTGATGATGAAGACATGTAAGTGTGTGGTGATGAAGACATGTAAGTGTGTGGTGATGAAGACATGTAAGTATGTGATGATGAAGACATGTAAGTGTGTGGTGATGAAGACATGTTAGTGTGTGGTGATGAAGACATGTAAGAGTGTGGTGATGAAGACATGTAAGTGTGTGGTGATGAAGACATGTTAGTGTGTGGTGATGAAGACATGTAAGTGTGTGGCAATGATGAAGACATGTAAGTGTGTGGTGATGAAGACATGTAAGTGTGTGGTGATGAAGACATGTAAGTGTGTGGTGATGATGAAGACATGTAAGTATGTGGTGATGAAAACATGTAAGTGTGTGGCAATGATGAAGACATGTAAGTGTGTGGTGATTAAGACATGTAAGTGTGTGGTGATGAAGACATGTAAGTGTGTGGTGATGAAGACATGTAAGTGTGTGGTGATGAAGACATGTTAGTGTGTGGTGATGAAGACATGTAAGTATGTGGTGATGAAGACATGTAAGAGTGTGGTGATGAAGACATGTAAGTGTGTGGTGATGAAGACATGTAAGTGTGTGGTGATGAAGACATGTAAGTATGTGGTGATGAAGACATGTAAGTGTGTGGTGATGAAGACATGTAAGTGTGTGGTGATGATGAAGACATGTAAGTGTGTGGTGATGAAGACATGTTAGTGTGTGGTGATGAAGACATGTAAGAGTGTGGTGATGAAGACATGTAAGTGTGTGGTGATGAAGACATGTTAGTGTGTGGTGATGAAGACATGTAAGTGTGTGGTGAAGAAGACATGTAAGTGTGTGGTGATGAAGACATGTAAGTGTGTGGTGATGATGAAGACATGTAAGTGTGTGGTGATGAAGACATGTAAGTGTGTGGTGATGAAGACATGTAAGTATGTGATGATGAAGACATGTAAGTGTGTGGTGATGAAGACATGTAAGTGTGTGGCAATGATGAAGACATGTAAGTGTGTGGTGATGAAGACATGTAAGTGTGTGGTGATGAAGACATGTTAGTGTGTGGTGATGAAGACATGTAAGAGTGTGGTGATGAAGACATGTAAGTGTGTGGTGATGAAGACATGTTAGTGTGTGGTGATGAAGACATGTAAGTATGTGGTGATGAAGACATGTAAGTGTGTGGTGAAGAAGACATGTAAGTGTGTGGTGATGAAGACATGTAAGTGTGTGGTGATGATGAAGACATGTAAGTGTGTGGTGATGAAGACATGTAAGTATGTGGTGATGAAGACATGTAAGTGTGTGGCGATGATGAAGACATGTAAGTGTGTGGTGATGACGACATGTAAGTGTGTGTGGTGATGAAAACATGTAAGTGTGTGGCAATGATGAAGACATGTAAGTGTGTGGTGATTAAGACATGTAAGTGTGTGGTGATGAAGACATGTATGTGTGTGGTGATGAAGACATGTAAGTGTGTGGCAATGATGAAGACATGTACTGTAAGTGTGTGGTGATGAAGACATGTAAGTGTGTGGTGATGAAGCCATGTAAGTGTGTGGCAATGATGAAGACATGTAAGTGTGTGGTGATGAAGACATGTAAGTATGTGGTGATGAAGACATGTAAGTGTGTGGTGATGAAGACATGTAAGTGTGTGGCAATGATGAAGACATGTAAGTGTGTGGTGATGAAGACATGTAAGTATGTGGTGATAAAGACATGTAAGTGTGTGGTGATGAAGACATGTAAGTGTGTGGCAATGATGAAGACATGTAAGTGTGTGGTGATGAAGACATGTAAGTGTGTGGCAATGATGAAGACATGTAAGTGTGTGGTGATGAAGACATGTAAGTGTGTGGTGATGAAGATATGTAAGTGTGTGGTGATGAAGACATGTAAGTGTGTGGTGATGAAGACATGTAAGAGTGTGGTGATGAAGACATGTAAGTGTGTGGTGATGAAGACATGTAAGTGTGTGGCAATGATGAAGACATGTAAGTGTGTGGTGATGAAGACATGTAAGTATGTGGTGATAAAGACATGTAAGTGTGTGGTGATGAAGACATGTAAGTGTGTGGCAATGATGAAGACATGTAAGTGTGTGGTGATGAAGACATGTAAGTGTGTGGCAATGATGAAGACATGTAAGTGTGTGGTGATGAAGACATGTAAGTATGTGGTGATAAAGACATGTAAGTGTGTGGTCACCGTGGGTCTGATGTGTTTTGGCATCGTGCGGGGGGGCCTTGAGGGGGTGAGCGGTGGCCTCGCACCAGCCTGCCGGGTGGATGTCGGGGTGGTCCGAGTCCATCCACTCGTCATAGACGTGACTCCAGCCGTCATAGTGGATCTGGAGGAGGAACAGGCGTGTAGTAGGCGACACACACACACACACACACACACACACACACACACACACACACACACACACACACACACACACACACACACACACACACACACACACACACACACACACACACACACACACACACACACACACGAATACCTTGACACACTCATGAATACCTTGATGCGGTGAGTCTCCACTTCCTCCACTGTGGCCACTCTGATGAGACCAGGACTTCTCTTGTCCACAGCCTCCAGTTTCATGTGAGGCAGGAAGTTGTGTGCAGGACGCTGCATGGCGACAGCAAGAAGAATGTAGGACACAGACAGTGGACGCCATGAACAATGTTCTTCTGACCGTTTGGAAAGCCTCGGGCGCCACCGCCTTGGAGCCCGTCTCAGTCAGGTAGCGCGACCAGGAGAAGTCTGCCTGGTCAGGATAGTCTGCTGATGCAGGAGCGGCATGTCAGCTAAATACCGTACATGGGTTGGAACGTACACACACCTTGAGGTGGGGTGAGGGGAAGACTCTTCTCCTGGCACCAACCAATGGGGTGAATGTACGGACTGCTGGCATCACACCTGTCAATCAATCATTAGAAATGATGTGTTCTTCTAGTCATAATATGGATTGTACACACAATAATTGCATCACACCTGTCAATCAATAATTAGAAATTATGTGCTTCTTCTAGTCATATTATCAATTGTACACACATTGATGGCATCACACCAGTGGCACATTTCACATCAAGAATTAGAAATGAATGATGTGTTCTTTTAGTCATAATATGGATTGTACACACAATAATGGCATCACACCTGTCAATCAATAATTAGAAATGATGTGTTCTTGTAGTCATAATATGGATTGTACACACAATAATTGCATCACACCTGTCAATCAATCATTAGAAATGATGTGCTTCTTCTAGTCATAATATGGATTGTACACACAATAATGGCATCACACCTGTCAATCAATAATTACAAATGATGTGCTTCTTCTAGTCATATTATCAATTGTACACACATTGATGGCATCACACCAGTGGCACATTGAACATCAAGAATTAGAAATGAATGATGTGTTCTTCTAGTCATAATATGGATTGTACACACGATAATGGCATCACACCTGTCAATCAATAATTAGAAATGATGTGTTCTTCTAGTCATAATATGGATTGTACACACAATAATTGCATCACACCTGTCAATCAATCATTAGAAATTATGTGTTCTTCTAGTCATAATATGGATTGTACACACAATAATGGCATCCCACCTGTCAATCAATCAATATAAATGATGTGCTTCTTCTAGTCATAATATGGATTGTACACACAATAATGGCATCACACCTGTCAATCAATAATTAAAAATGATGTGCTTCTTCTAGTCATATTATCAATTGTACACACAATGATGGCATCACACCTGTGGCACATTTCACATCAAGAGTTAGAAATGATGTGTTCTTCTAGTCATAATATGGATTGTACACACAATAATGGCACCACACCTGTCAATCAATCAATAGAATTGATGTGCTTCTTGTAGTCCTAATATGAATTGTACACACAATTATGCAAATCAATATGTCTGATTGCTTTTTCTACAATATGCATAAATGAGATTTTCTTTTCTCGGACGACTTAGGACTTTATTATTAAATAGTTCATGTTTTTCCTCATATTTGACAATAATGTTGAAAATAGTAAAAATCATGTGATAATATTACACCCTTTTCTCTTTGTAATGTAACACATTTATTCTCATTAAATTGTGGCAGTTTTCATAATCCTATAAATGTATTCTCATTAAATTATAGTTTTCCCCCCAATAATATTATGACTTTATGCTCAGTGTTTTTACAATAATATTTTATTCTCATAACATGTTGTTTTTCTATAAAACTATGACTTTATTCACATACAATCTTGTGCTTTTATAATACTAACATTTTATTCATATAAAATGTTGTTTTTTTCATATTACTATGATCTTATTCACATAAAATTGTGTTTTTCCCCAATAATATTATGCTCGTTGAAATGCGTTTTTATCATAATGCTAAGACTTCATTTTCATAAAATGATGTGCTTTTCCCCCTTTTTAATATTATTATTCTCATAAATGTTTGTATTGTTACCATAATAACATTTTATTGTAAGAAAGTGATGGGTTTTTCATAAAACTATGACTTTAGTCACATTATATGTTGTGTTTTTCTCATTATAACATTTTATTCTTATTAAATTATGTGTTTTTATCATAATGCTACAACTTAATTTTCATTAAATTATTAGCTTTTTTCCTTTTAATATCATGCCTTTATTCTCATAAAATGTTGGGTTTTATTTATATAATATAAATTTATCCTCATGATTTTTTGTGTTTTTTTTTAACAGTATAATTACTTGATTGTCATTAGATTATGTGATTTTTTTCTTAATATTACACCTTTATTTTTGTAAAATGACATACAATCTTGTGTTTTGATCATACTAACATTTTATTCTTATAAAATGTTTTTTTTTCATATTACTACTACCTTATTCTCATAAAATTGTGTTTTTTTTCATAATATTATGAATTTATGCTCATTAAAATACGTGTTTTTATCATAATGCTAAGACTTCATATTCATTAAATTCTATGCTTTTTTCCCTTTCAATATCATGCCTTTATTCTTATAAAATGTTGTGTTTTTACCATAATAACATTTTATTGTAATAAAATGTATTCACATGTTGTTTTTTTTATCTTAACATTTCATTCTTTAAAAGAAGGCTGTTTTTCTCTCATATTACATGACTTTATTCTCATAAAATTTTGTTTTTTTCATAATATTATGAATTTATGTTCCTTAAAATGTGTTTTCATCATAATGCTAAGGCTTCATTTTCATTCAATTATATTATTTTCTCCTTTTAAAATCATGCCTTTATTCTCATAAAATTTAGTTTTTTTTTTCATAATATTATGAATTTATTCTCATTCAAATACATGTTTCTATCATAATGCTAAGACTTCATATTCTTTAAATTCTATGCTTTTTTTCTTTCAATATCATGCCTTTATTCTTATAAAATGTTGTGTTTTTACCATAACAACATTTTATTGTAATAAAATGTATTCACGTTTTTTTTTTTATATCTTAACATTTCATTCTTTAAAAAAGGCTGTTTTTTCTCATATTACAAGACTTTATTCTCATAAAATTGTGTTTTTTTCATAATATTATGAATTTATGTTCCTTAAAATACGTGTTTGTATCATAATGCTAAGGCTTAATTTTCATTCAATTATATGTTTTATTCCTTTTAATATCATGCCTTTATTCTCATAAAATGTTTTTTTTTTTTTTCAAATACTAGAACTTTATCATCATCATTTTTGGTGTTTTCCTTTACAATATAATAACTTAATTGTCATTAAATTATGTGCATTTTTTCTTAATATTACACCTTTATTTTGATGTTAAAATGTAATTACTGTTTACATGTTCTATGCTATTTTTCTTATGGTTTAACTTATTATCATATTTGTTAAAACATTTATTGGCTTTTTTTTTGTATTTTCATGACTATATTGTCTTTACATTTAATATTTATGTTCATGTGTTGCTTTTTAGTCGGTGCCTTAAAATTATGTACTTTTTAGCTTACCGTGACTTTTTCTTTGCTATTATATAAATATATTATTGCATCAATGTTGTGCTTGTACCATGAAATATTGTTTGGACTTGCTGACCAGTAGTCGTAGGTGTCATCCCAGTTGTCAAAGTGGACCAGGAAGCGGCGGTCCACGGCGTCGGTGACGGTGGCCACGCAGATGAGCGAAGGGTTCATGCGGTCCACAGCCTCCAGTTTCATGCCCACCTGGAAGCCGCACTGCATGTCCGTCTGTTGGAGCGCGCACACACACACACACACACACACACACACACACACACACACACACACACACACACACGCACCTTCTGATACTGGCGTGTGTCACAGGACAGAAGAAGACCAGGTCTTACCCTGCCAGGACTGGCAAAGAGTTCTTCAGGAGCCACTTGTGCTTTGGTCATCTTCAGGTAGTTTGCCCAGGTAAACTCCTCCTCTTTACAACCTGCATAAGGTGTGGTGTTTTTACCATCCGGCTCAACTGGAAGGCTGCATCCTGACCTCTGACCTTTGGGCGTGTGCAGTTTGTGGCCCGTGCGCTCACACCAACCCACTGGGTGCACGTCGGGCGAGTTGGCGTTGACCCAGAAGTCGTGGCAGTCAGAGTAGCCGTCGAAGTGAAGGCGCAGACGGTGGCCGCACACCTGCAGGCCAGAACTTTATTTTCATTCAGGCAGATCAAATCTCTTTTATGAGCAACCTGGCCAAGTGAAAAGTGCTTTCATAAACACATACAACAGTAGCAGTCCCACACCAGAGTTAAAGGAGCCATATGTAGAAATGTCATGATATGTCATTAATAAATCATGTTCTTTTCCAATACCTCTATAACTGATAACAGTAGTTCAGCCAGGATATTTTCATTTCAAAATTACATTTACAGCCCCGAAATTTTTTTATTGTTTTCATTTCGATGCCCCGCCCTCCACTGTTTGACCAATTAGAAAGTCCGTGAGTGTGTCACATCCAGGTTGACATCTTGGTCTGGCTACTGCCACTGGTAAAGTTACTAAACATGTCAGACCTTAGTCCATCTAAAAGTTAACATTCTCAAGTTATTCATGACAAAGCCAAGAACAAAACCAGGATTTGTATTGATGATGCCTTTGAAAGATGGATACCATTGAAGGCGGAGAAGATTTTCTCATCTGACACCAAACATGCTCATTTCCTCCTCGATAGGTAAGTCAGGCATTTACAAATCCCAAAACTAATGAAGTTGTCACGTTGTGTAAATGGTAAATAAAAACAGAATACAATGATTTGCAAATCTTTTTCAACTTATATTCAATTGAATAGATTGCAAAGACAAGATATTTAACGTTCGAACTGGAAAACTTAGTTATTTTTTGCAAATATTAGCTCATTTGGAATTTGATGCCTGCAACATGTTTCAAAAAAGCTGGCACAAGTGGCAAAAAAGACTGAGAAAGTTGAGGAATACTCATCAAACACTTATTTGGAACATCCCACAGGTGAACAGGCTAATTGGGAACAGGTGGGTGCCATGATTGGGTATAAAAGCACCTTCCATGAAATGCTCAGTCATTCACAAACAAGGATGGGGCGATGGTCACCACTTTGTCAACAAATGCCTGAGCAAATTGTTTAAGAACAACATTTCTCAACCAGCTATTGCAAGGAATTTAGGGATTTTACCATCTACGCTCCGTAATATCATCAAAAGGTTCTGAGAATCTGGAGAAATCACTGCACGTAAACCATGATATTACGGACCTTGGATCCCTCAGGCTGTACTGCATCAAAAAGCCACATCAGTGTGTAAAAGATATCGACACATGGGCTCAGGAACACTTCAGAAAACTACTGTCAGTAACTACAGTTGGTTGCTACATCTGTAAGTGCAAGTTAAACCTCTACTATACAAAGCCAAAGCCATTTATCAACAACACCCAGAAATGCTTCGCTGGGCCCGAGCTCATCTAAGATGGACTGATGCAAAGTGGACAAGTGTTCTGTGGTCTGACGAGTCCACGTTTCAAATTGTTTTTGGAAACTGTGGACGTTGTGTCCTCCAGACCAAAGAGGAAAAGAACCATCCGGATAGTTCTAGACGCAAAGTGTAAAAGGCAGCATCTGTGATGGTATGGGGGTGTATTAGTGCCCAAGGCATGGGTAACTTACACATCTGTGAAGGCACCATTAATGCTGAGAGGTACATACAGGTTTTGGAACAACATATGTTGCCATCCAAGCAACGCCCCTGCTTATTTCAGCGAGACAATGCCAAGCCACGTGTTACAACAGCGTGGCTCCATAGTAAAAGAGTGCGGGTACTAGACTGGCCTGCCTGTAGTCCAGACCTGTCTCCCATTGAAAATGTGTGGCGCATTATGAAGCCTAAAATACCACAATGGAGACTGTTAAACAACTTAAGCTGTACATCAAGCAAGAATGGGAAATAATTCTACTTAAAAAATTGGTCTCCTCAGTTCCCAAATATATATATATATATATATATATATATATATATATATATATGACCGCATCATCTGCATAAAAATGGAACGCAGCATCCGACACATTACCACAGAGATTTACATGAATGGAAAATAACATTGGAGCTGATATAGAACCCTGAGGTACACTTATACGTCATGACCATTTCAAGTTCGGAATGTTCAATGGCAGTGGTTTGCCATTTGAAAATAACATCACCTTACATTTCTCTGCATTTAGGACTAGTTACAGCTGTGTCATCTGGGACTGAACAACATCAAAAGCTGGGACTGAACAACATCAAAAGCAGTCTGCAGGAGTTCAAAGGTCTGCGCTACAGCAGGGGATGAAGAATATATATGACCGTGTCATCTGCATAAAAATGGAACGCAGCATCCGACACATTATCACAGAGATTATTTCCATGAAAGGAAAATAACATTGGACCTGATATAGAACCCTGAGGTATTATACGTCATGACCATTTCAAGTTCAATCTTATGAGCAGTTGATATTTTTGGAATGTTCAATGGCAGTGGTTTGCCATTTGAAAATAACATCACCTTACATTTCTCTGCATTTAGTCCTAGTTTCAGCTGTGTCAGCTGGGACTGAACAACATCAAAAGCTGGGACTGAACAACATCAAAAGCAGACTGCAGGAGCTCGAAGGTTTGCGCTACAGCAGGGGATGAAGAATATATATGATCATCTGCATAAAAATGGAACGCAGCATCCGACACATTATCACAGAGATTATTTCCATGAATGGAAAATAACATTGGACCTGATATACAACCCTGAGGTACACCCTTTATTACAGGGAGGGTCTATTGAACAGGTAATTAGAAAACCACTTGACACTATACGCCGGGCTACTGCAAGTAAGCAAGTAAGTAAGCAGAGGTGGGTAGTAACGCGCTACATTTACTCCGTTACATCTACTTGAGTAACTTTTGGGATAAATTGTACTTCTAAGAGTAGTTTTAATGCAACTTACTTTTACTTTTACTTGAGTATATTTATAGGGAAGAAATGCTACTTTTACTCCGCTACTTTTATCTACATTCAGCTCGCTACTCGCTACTAATTTTTATCGATCTGTTAATGCACGCTTTGTTTGTTTTGGTCTGTCAGACAGACCTCCATAGTGCCTGCGTTACTGGTGACGTTTCACTCCGTTCCACCAATAAAATGCAGTCACTAGTGACGTTTGACTCCGTTCCACCAATCAGATGCAGTCACTGGTGACGTTGGACCAATCAAACAGAGCCAGGCGGTCACATGACCTGACTTAAACAAGTTGAAAAACTTATTGGGGTGTTACCATTTAGTGGTCAATTGTACGGAATATATACTGTACTGTGCAATCTACTAATACAAGTTTCAATCAATCAATCAAAAGTGTGAAGGAAAAAAGACACTTTTTTATTTCAAACGTACATCCCGTCACAAGCCTAAAGACTGACTGCACAGTTCCTGTCTTCACAATAAAAGTGCCGCTCCATCGCGCCTGCGCTTTCAAAATAAGAGTCTCCGAAAGCCAGCGCAAACAAGCTAGCAAGCTACGGAATTTGCCGCCAATGTATTTCTTGTAAAGTGTGTGAAAACGAATATGGAAGCTGGACAAATAAGATACCAAAAACCAACCACTTTCATGTGGTATTAGACAGAAAGGAGGAACTTTTTTTCTCCTGCATTTGAAAACGTGGACGTTAAGCACTGCTGTCTGATTACAATCAATGCAAGTCATCAGAATCAGGTAATACACCAACTTATATTCTTGTCAACATGAAAGAAAGGAATCTATATGTGTTAAACATGCATGTATATTCATTAAAACACCTTTAACATGTAAACAAAAACGGCAAAATAAATAAATATAAATGATATACTGTATATATCAATGTATGTGTATATATGTATATATATATATATATATCCATCCATCCATCCATCTTCTTCCGCTTATCCGAGGTCGGGTCGCGGGGGCAGCAGCCTAAGCAGGGAAGCCCAGACTTCCCTCTCCCCAGCCACTTCGTCCAGCTCCTCCCGGGGGATCCCGAGGCGTTCCCAGGCCAGCCGGGAGACATAGTCTTCCCAACGTGTCCTGGGTCTTCCTCGTGGCCTCCTACCGGTCGGACATGCCCTAAACACCTCCTTAGGGAGGCGCTCGGGTGGCATCCTGACCAGATGCCCGAACCACCTCATCTGGCTCCTCTCGATGCGGAGGAGCAGCGGCTTTACTTTGAGCTCCCCCCGGATGACAGAGCTTCTCACCCTATCTCTAAGGGAGAGCCCCGCCACCCGGCGGAGGAAACTCATTTCGGCCGCTTGTACCCGTGATCTTGTCCTTTCGGTCATAACCCAAAGCTCATGACCATAGGTGAGGATGGGAACGTAGATCGACCGGTAAATTGAGAGCTTTGCCTTCCGGCTCAGCTCCTTCTTCACCACAACGGATCGATACAGCGTCCGCATTACTGAAGACGCCGCACCGATCCGCCTGTCGATCTCACGATCCACTCTTCCCTCACTCGTGAACAAGACTCCGAGGTACTTGAACTCCTCCACTTGGGGCAAGATCTCCTCCCCAACCCGGAGATGGCACTCCACCCTTTTCCGGGCGAGAACCATGGACTCGGACTTGGAGGTGCTGATTCTCATCCCAGTCGCTTCACACTCAGCTGCGAACCGATCCAGTGAGAGCTGAAGATCCTGGCCAGATGAAGCCATCAGGACCAAATCATCTGCAAAAATCAGAGACCTAATCCTGCAGCCACCAAACCGGATCCCCTCAACGCCTTGACTGCGCCTAAAAATTCTGTCCATAAAAGTTATGAACAGAATCGGTGACAAAGGGCAGCCTTGGCGGAGTCCAACCCTCACCGGAAACGTGTCCGACTTACTGCCGGCAATGCGAACCAAGCTCTGACACTGATCATACAGGGAGCGGACCGCCACAATCAGACAGTCCGAAACCCCATACTCTCTGAGCACTCCCCACAGGACTTCCCGAGGGACACGGTCGAATGCCTTCTCCAAGTCCACAAAGCACATGTAGACTGGTTGGGCAAACTCCCATGCACCCTCAAGGACCCTGCCGAGAGTATAGAGCTGGTCCACAGTTCCACGACCAGGACGAAAACCACACTGTTCCTCCTGAATCCGAGGTTCGACTATCCGGCGTAGCCTCCTCTCCAGTACACCTGAATAGACCTTACCGGGAAGGCTGAGGAGTGTGATCCCACGATAGTTAGAACACACCCTCCGGTTCCCCTTTTTAAAGAGAGGAACCACCACCCCGGTCTGCCAATCCAGAGGTACTGCCCCCGATGTCCACGCGATGCTGCAGAGTCTTGTCAACCAAGACAGCCCTACAGCATCCAGAGCCTTAAGGAACTCCGGGCGGATCTCATCCACCCCCGGGGCCTTGCCACCGAGGAGCTTTTTAACTACCTCAGCAACCTCAGCCCCAGAAATAGGAGAGCCCACCACAGATTCCTCAGGCACTGCTTCCTCATAGGAAGACGTGTTGGTGGGATTGAGGAGGTCTTCGAAGTATTCCCTCCACCGATCCACAACTTCCGCAGTCGAGGTCAGCAGAACACCATCCGCACCATACACAGTGTTGGTAGTGCACTGCTTCCCCTTCCTGAGGCGGTGGATGGTGGTCCAGAATCGCTTCGAAGCCGTCCGGAAGTCGTTTTCCATGGCTTCCCCGAACTCCTCCCATGTCCGAGTTTTTGCCTCCGCGACCGCTGAAGCCGCACACCGCTTGGCCTGTCGGTACCTGTCCGCTGCCTCAGGAGTCCCATGAGCCAAAATAACCCGATAGGACTCCTTCTTCATCTTGACGGCATCCCTCACCGCCGGTGTCCACCAACGGGTTCTAGGATTACCGCCACGACAGGCACCAACTACCTTGCGGCCACAGCTCCAATCAGCCGCCTCGACAATAGAGGTGCGGAACATGGTCCACTCGGACTCAATGTCCAGCACCTCCCTCGTGACATGTTCAAAGTTCTTCCGGAGGTGGGAATTGAAACTCTCTCTGACAGGAGACTCTGCCAGACGTTCCCAGCAAACCCTCACAATGCGTTTGGGCCTGCCAGGTCTGTCCGGCATCCTCCCCCACCATCGCAGCCAACTCACCACCAGGTGGTGATCGGTAGAAAGCTCCGCCCCTCTCTTCACCCGAGTGTCCAAAACATGAGGCCGCAAATCCGATGACACAACTACAAAGTCGATCATAGAACTGCGGCCTAGGGTGTCCTGGTGCCAAGTGCACATATGGACACCCTTATGCTTGAACATGGTGTTCGTTATGGACAATCCGTGACGGGCACAAAAGTCCAATAACAAAACACCACTTGGGTTCAGATCCGGGCGGCCATTCTTCCCAATCACGCCTCTCCAGGTTTCACTGTCGTTGCCAATATGAGCATTGAAGTCCCCCAGTAGAACGAGGGAATCACCCGGGGGAGCACTCTCAAGTACTCCCTCGAGTGAATCCAAAAAGGGTGGGTACTCTGAGCTGCTGTTTGGCGCGTAAGCGCAAACAACAGTCAGAACCCGTCCCCCCACCCGAAGGCGGAGGGAAGCTACCCTCTCGTCCACCGGGTTGAACTCCAACATGCAGGCTCTGAGCCGGGGGGCAACAAGAATTGCCACCCCAGCCCGTCGCCTCTCACTGCTGGCAACGCCAGAGTGGAAGAGAGTCCAGAACTGGTTCCAGAGCCCTTGCTGTGCGTCGAGGTGAGTCCGACTATATCCAACCGGAACTTCTCTACCTCGCGCACTAGCTCAGGCTCCTTCCCCCCCAGCGAGGTGACGTTCCACGTCCCAAGAGCTAGCTTCTGTAGCCGAGGATCGGACCGCCAAGTGCCCTGCCTTCGGCTACCGCCCAGCTCACATTGCACCCGACCTCTATGGCCCCTGCTATGGGTGGTGAGCCCATTGGAGGGGGGACCCACGTTGCCTCTTCGGGCTGTGCCCGGCCGGGCCCCATGGGGACAGGCCCGGCCACCAGGCGCTCGCCATCGTGCCCCAACTCCGGGCCTGGCTCCGGAGGGGGGCCCCGGTGACCCGCGTCCGGGCGAGGGAAATCTGAGTCTCGGTTCTTGCATTTCCATAGAAGTCTTATATATATATATATATATATATATATATATATATATATATATATATATATATATATATATATATATATATATATATATATATATATATGATATGTGTGTGTATGTTACTCATCAGTTACTCAGTACTTGAGTAGTTTTTTCACAACATACTTTTTACTTTTACTCAAGTAAATATTTGGGTGACTACTCATTACTTTTACTTGAGTAATAAATCTCTAAAGTAACAGTACTCTTACTTGAGTACAATTTCTGGCTACTCTACCCACCTCTGTAAGTAAGTAAGTAAGTTACCTCGGCCACGGTGAGAACAAAGTACATGGACGGGTGCTGAGGGTCGATGCCCTCCAGCTTCATGCCCTGCTTGAAGGCCTTCTTCACTGCAGGAGCTCTCTGGCTCTGCACACACAGCAAAGGAACATTTTACTGCTCAATCATTCCACTTCACACATGATCGAAAATATCTGGAAAAAAGTATATCTATGATATAGATGAGTCTTTAGGAATATATAACTGTAATTGTGCATACACTTTTACTTACTTTAGGGTTGGGCGATATGGCTGGAAACTGTATCACAATATTAGTGTTTTATATCGGTCGATATCAATAATTATTGATATTTTTATGAACTATGGAAAATAAGGAGCAGGAGAAAAATATATTTGATGTCACATGTAGTAACCTTCTTTTTTTATTTATTTGTATCATTTTTCATTTTTTATTATGAAATATGAATAGCTACAAAAAATAAAAACAATTACATTTAAATAAAAAAACATACTTACTGTATTTTTCGGACTATAAGTCGCACTTTTTTTCATAGTTTGGCCGGGCTCCAGTGCGACTTATATGTTTTTTTCCTTTTTTTATTATGCATTTTGGGCAGGTGCGACTTATACTCCAGTGCGACTTATACTCCGAAAAATACGGTAAATAAAAAATGTAAATATACAAATTAACTTCCTGTGATTATAATCCCTCAGCTATCAAAACAGAAAGGAAATGTCAACACAAGCATGAAAACACTCAAACAATGCCAACAAAATATTAAACTCACATTGAACACTTAACAATAAGATCTTAAAAATTATGAATATGTAAGAAATGCTTCATAAAGTGCAAGAAATTAGTGCAAAGTGTGAAAATGTAAACTATTTTCTGCAGGTTTAGTGGCAGCTGTGCTCTAAAGGGTGAGCGCAGCTAAGGTGGTGTGGTGTTAGCGCTCTTACCTTGCATGTACAGACCACATTGGTCTGACTACAATCCCTTTTGAAAACATCCAAAAACGTTTTCCTTTTTGATCGACAATTTCTTTATTTGGACTTTCTCTTCTCACTTCATGCAAAGAATCAACCAAACTTGATAGTTGATACTGTAACCTGATCGGCTGTTAGCGTGTCACTACTCCTGATCAGTCATCACTTCCTGGTTACCACAGAGCCTTTGTTTATGCAACCAACCTTGCTTCTATAATTCACCTTTCTCTCGACGAAGAAGCAAAACTCAATTTTTATTAATATCTATGTATTGATATCGTTTTATCGCCCAGCCCTAATTCAAACATATATTTTTCTACACATAACAGCACAAATTTGAAAAAAGATCTAGTTAAGCAACTTTTACTCTGTATTTAATTATGACATCATTGCTATTATTACATCTTAGAGTGATGTGACAGTTTTTAGGTTTTGGAATTATTTTCCTGTGTTATGGGTTCATTTCTGTTGCAGCGTTCCTTCCTTCTTTCATTCTTTCTACTTCCTGCTCGTCCCTGACACACCTGCCTCAGTTTGTGGAATAGAACCCGCACCTGTAGTCAAACACCACCGGACTGCGTTGTTTACTGTTTGTGTTTCATGTGTTGCTGATTTTGACACCACAATTTGACCTGCACGTTGCCTTCTGTGTCTGCATCTTGGGGTCACGCCAACTACTGCCATGCCAGTTCCTGACAATATTCATGTCACAGTTGACCAGGATAGTCAAATAAATATATATTTGTGCAACTGCTTATTTAAATGTAATTATACATATGAATATATATAACAATATACTTGATTACATATCTAATTAGGGCATTTTTATCTTTATTAGATTTTATACTGGTATATTGTAATCATTTACCAGGATCATGAAATAAATTATAATAGTACAACTGCTTTATAAAATGTAATAATACATAAAAATATACAGTATATAACAATATACTTGATTCTATATTTAATTGGGGCATTTTATTTATTTAATATATTTTATACTGGTATATTATAATAATTTACAATTAAGGTATGTAAATAAACATTTACTAAATATATCTGTGTAAATAACTCATTTTACAACATATATATATATATATATTTTACCAGGGTCATGAAATCAATTATGTTTGTACAACTATTTTAAATTTTTTTAATAATACATAAAAAATATATTACAAAATACTTGGTCCTATATTTAATTAAGGCATTTTTTTTTATCTTTATTAGATTTTATACTGGTATATTGTGATCATTTACCAGGTTCAAGAAATAAATTATAATAGTGCTACTGCTTTTTTATATGTAATAATACATGAGAAATATATAACAAAATACTTGATTCTATATTTAATTAAGGCATTTTCTATATTCATTAGATTTTATTCTGGTATATTGTGATCATTTACCAGGATCAAGAAATAAATTATAATAGTGCAACTGCTTTTTTAAATGTAATAATACATGGGAAATATATAACAAAATACTTGATTCTATTATTTAATTGGGGCATTTTATCTTTAGTAGATTTTATGCTCGTATATTATGATAATTTACCAGGATCATGAAATTATAATTTTACAACTGCTTTTTTAAATGTAATAATACATACATATATATATAACAATATAATTGATTCTATATTTAATTAGGGCATTTTTATCTTTATTAGATTTTATACTGGTACTTTTAAGTCATAATTTACCAGATTCATGAAATAAATTATATTATATGTACACTTGCTTTTTTAAATATAATAATACATAACAAGATATAGCAATATTAGTTATTGTATTTTTAATTATGTTATTATTAGATTTTACACTAGTACATTCCTGTCATAATTTACCAGGATCATGAAATAAATCATATTTGTACACCTTTTTTGAATGAAATAGTACCTAAAAATATATAACAACATTAGTTATTGTATATTTAATTATGTTATTATTAGATTTCACAGTAGTACATTAATGTCATAATTGATCAGGATCATGAAATAAATGATATTTGTACAACCACATTTTTAAATGTAATAGTACATATTAAATTCAACAATATTTAAATGTTTAAATGTATTCTATCAGGGTTTTGTTATTAGATTTGACAGGCACATTTTTAATTGTAATAACAATACATTCTAAACTTAATTAGCATTTTACTATTATTAGATTTTATTCTAATATATTGTTATAATCTGTCATGATCACCAAATAAAATTGTATTTGAACAACTGCATGTTAAAATGTAATAATACATACAAAATTATTTCTTATATTTAATTAGCGTACAATTAGATTTGATATAAAGTATTTCTTATATTCAATTAGCGTATTATTAGATTTGATGTTAATTATTTCTTATATTTAATTTTCGAACAATTATATTTGATATAGATTATTTCTTATATTCAATTAGCGTATTATTAGATTTGATATAAATAGTTTTTTATTTCAATTAGATTTTATATTAATTATTTCTTATATTCAACAATAATGATAAATGGGTTATGCTTGTATAGCGCTTTTCTACCTTCAAGGTACTCAAAGCGCTTTGACAGTATTTCCACATTTACCCATTCACACACACATTCACACACTGATGGCGGGGTGAAGTGTCTTGCCCAAGGACACAACGGACGTGACTAGGATGGTAGAAGGTGGGGATTGAACCCCAGTAACCAGCAACCCTCCGATTGCTGGCACGGCCACTCTACCAACTTCGCCACATCGTCCCGTATTAGCGTATTATTAGATTTGATATAAATTATTTATTATATTCAATTAGCGTATTATTAGATTTGATATTATTTCTTATATTTAATTTTCATACAATTAGATTTGATATAAATTATTTCTTATATTCAATTAGCGTAATATTATATTTGATATGAATTATTTCTTATATTTAATTTTCGTACAATTAGATTTGATATAAATGATTTCTTATATTTAATTTTTATACTATTAGATTTGATATAAATTATTTCTTATTTTTAATTTTCATACAATTAGATTTGATATAAATGATTTCTAAAATTAAATTTTCATACAAATAGATTTGATATAAATTATTCCTTATATTTAATTTTCATACAATTAGATTTGATATGAATAATTTTTTTATATTTAATTTTCATACAATTAGATTTTATATAAATTATTTGTTATATTTAATTTTCATACAATTAGATTTTATATAAATGATGTATATTACATTTTATTACAATTAAATTTGGTATGAATTATTTCTTATATTAAATTTGTGTACAATTAAATTTGATATGAATTATTACTTATATTTAATTAGCGTATTATTAGATTTTATATTAATTATTTCTTATATTTAATTTTCATACAATTAGATTTGATATAAATAATTTCTTATATTTAATTTTCATACAATTAGATTTGATAAAAATGATTTCTTATATTTAATTTTCATTACAATTAGATTTGATATTATTTCTTGTATTCAATTAGCGTATATTTAATTTTTGTACAATTAGATTTAATATTATTTCTTATATTTAATTAGTGTATTACTAGATTTGATATGAATTATTTCTTATATTTAATTTGCGTAGAACTAGATTTGACATAAATTTATTTCTTATATTCAATTAGCGTATGATTAGATTTAATACTAATTATTTCTCATATTTAATTTGCATACAATTATATTTGATATTAAGTATTTCTTATATTCAATTATATTTGATATAAATTACTTCTTATATTCAATTAAATTTGATATAAATTATTTCTTATATTCAATTAGATTTAATATAAATAATTTGGTATATTTAATTAAATTTGATTTAAATTATTTCTTATATTCAATTAGATTTAATATAAATTAATTCTTATGTTCAATTACATTTGATTTAAATTATTTCCTATATTCAATTAAATTTTATATAAATTATTTCTTATATTTAATTTTCATACAATTAGATTTGATATTATTTCTTATATTCAATTAACGTATTATTAGAGTTGATATTAATTATTTGTTATATTTAATTTTCGTACAATTAGACTTGATATTATTACTTATATTTAATTAGCGTATTATTAGATTTGATATGAATTATTTCTTATATTTTATTTCCGTACAATTAGATTTCATATAAATTATTTCTTATATTCAATTAGATTTGATATGAATTATTTATTTAATTTAATTTGCGTACAATTAGCTTTGATATAAATTATTTCTTATATTCAATTAGCGTATTATTGGATTTGATGCTAATTATTTCTTATATTCAATTTTATTTGATATAAATTATTTATTATATTCAATTAGATTTAATATAAATTATTTCTTATATTCAATTTAATTTGATTTAAATGATTTCTTATATTCAATAAAATTTTATATAAATTATTTCTTATATTCAATTAGATTTGATAGCAGTATATTGTGATCATTAAATTATTGAACAATTGTATTCTTAAAACAATATCAGATGTTTTCAAATGTCCCCAAATAATGTGTTCTTTAATAATAACAGGTGCTGGTATTATCATGATGTTTGTATTAAGTGGTGTTATTACTGAGGGAAGGAAGGAGGTGTTTATTAGAAGACAATGAAATAGCAAACGTCTGACATATGATATGATGTATGAACATGTGAGATACAACAAACTGACCTCGTGGAAAAGGTGGTCTGGAGCGGCGATGGACTTGGTTTCTTGGAGATATTGTGTCCAGGTCCACTGCTCTGCCTTCATGTCTCCACCTTCAACACATACAATTCTCTCTTCATCACAGCACCTTTTTTTTGTGATGTCACATCAAGACACATGTCTAAATATGGTCACTTCCTGCCCCACTGCAGTCCAACATACATGATGAGGCTGGATCATGTCAGTATGAAACCACATATTCAAATATTAATGTCTCACATTGGTTTTTATTCTACATATTGGGGCCTAAATGAAAAAAGTTTAATTTCCTATGATCAATGAGACATATTCACCAAGTTTTCTTAGCACAATTCAATATTTCCCGTAGTTTCCCGACTAAAAGTTGCTACCTTTTTCCTACGCTTTGCACCCTGCGGTTTAGAAAACACAAATTTACCGATTTTTCTTTGTTGACGGCCATAATGCAAATAGTTAGGAAAACAAAAACAAAGCAAAGACAATAAAAAGTAGGGTTATTGTTTGTGCTATGGCGCCATCTTTTGGACAAGTCTGCTCACTTCTGTTTAGCCTGAGCTTTGAACTGGAAGTACAAGTGCCGTTTCGTCTTTAATCGTCCATAGCGTTTCTACTCGAATGGATTCTTCGTTTGTAAGTTTTACAACTTAACTAAAACTATTATTACAATTCTTACTTATTAAAGCGTCGCACGTAGGAGTGTTTTCATGCATATTTGCACGTGCTATCGTCGTGTAATCACTGGACACAACTCACAATTTTAGCAAGTACATATTTCTAATTTCTAGTCAAAGTCCTAATCCCCTGAATAATAATTTTTCAGGGAAACATTAAGAACTTGTTTTTAGGCAATGGATCATCACAAGTTTGATTTAAGACACAACACTTTACAAAACTAGTAAGTATAGCCAATATTATGGTTTAATTGCTCATTTCAATAACACTTTTAAGCTTTTAAAACTGAAATATGAAGTCTTATTTCAAGAAATCTTACCAAGACTATTTTGACTCCTTCCATAGTCAGATTTGTTTGCTCATTACAAGCAAAAATAACTTGTATTAATTTTGTTTGAACTCCTTTTAAGAGGGGCATTTTTTCCAGTGACCACGCTAGCGTCGTTAGCATTAGCTAATATGCTAACACATATACGAGTGTCTGTGTTAGTGTTATTAACTTACAATGTTTCAGTTTCACAAATTCCTCAGTAAATTCACCAAAACGTCATTTTGGAGTTATTGAGTCTGTTTAGCTGATTGGAGAGCTAGCTTGCGCAGCTAGTGGGTCCATGATGACGACTTTTGTTTTGTTTGATCACCCATTTTACTGCCGTGTTACAGACACAGTTTGGAAACAATTAAGGTATGTAAATAACGCCAGGGTTGTCAACCATTAGCTACTGTTGTTAAAGTCAAGAGTCAGATGACTAATTCAGCGGCAATATTTGAGTAGGCGCCGGGCCCCTCTGTAGTGGAAAAGTGGGGGCCCGAGGTCAAACTGGTTAAGAACCCCTGATCTATTTGACAGGATGCAAAAATCACGTCTTCAACATGTTTCTGCTTATTTTCACCTAAAATACCACAACAAAATGATTAAAATAAATACACATTAATTAACAAATGTGTTTTGTTACTTTAATTCAAAATAAATAATTTAGTAATTTGTTTATGCAAAACATGATGCAAATCACTTTATATATATACATATATACATATATATATATATATATATATATGTCTTAATTAGATTATCCAAAAAATACCACGATACCGTGGTAGAGCGCAATATATGTATGTGTGGGAAAAAATCACAAGACTACTTCATCTCTACAGGCCTCCTGATGATTGAAGAAACCCCTCATGAAACAGGACTGTAGAGATGAAGTAGTCTTGTGATTTTTTCCCACACATATACATATACATATATATATATATATATATATATATATATATATATATTTACCTGTCCTGTTGAAGCAGCCGCATGGACTAATAATATTTTGTAAGTTACCGTAAGTATATTTGAAAGTTAAATATATTTGTAAGTAAATATATAAATATTTCTGTTTAAATAACTCATTTTACAATACATATATCTGCGACTTATAGTCCGGTGTGGCTAATATATGGGAAAAACAAAGGTTTTGCTAAATTTAGAGGGTGCGGCTTTTATACCGGTGTACTCTATTGCTCATTAAATATGCGTGGTGGTCAAACAAGCGCGTGTTCTCATTGGGTACCAGGTGCCATTTAGCACAATAATTCGACATGTCTGGGAACGCAGCGGACAGATAATCCTTGATGTCACTTGTTTTGATAAAGTAAAGGGATCTATTCCATTGCATAGTTTTAAGTTTTTGATCTAGGCCCCTTGCGTACTCAAGATAGTTTGCACGCTGCACAACAGCCATCTTGGCTTGGTTGACCACCAATTTTGATGAAGCATGCACCTTTTTAAGTGCTAGATACATGTAGGGCAACTATGCTTCTTACCTGCTCTGATGTGTCTGCTGTCTGCTCTGGAATCTTCCATTTTGTCATCCTGAAAATAAACATATACTTACCACATTTTCGTCGCAGTGAGGTGTGCATGCGACATATTTCACATAGCAAGTCTTTAGAGTAGCCAGTGTACAGCTTGTATGATGGGTGTGGCAACATGATGGTGTCACACGTGCTGCCGGCATTCAGTGTGGGGAAATATGAATTTCAACTGAAGCAGAAACCTAACACGTTGACTTTTATGAACCACAGCTCTCCAGTTGCTGGCAGCACTCATGCAGCCCAAGACCTTGATGCTACCAATATATTTAACTCAATGATATTGCTACTGGCCACATACTTACAGACCATGATGTCTGACTGTTGACTCACTTTCAGTGGGTAGCAAATATACACTGCTGTACACTAACTAATCTAAAATATATACTGCTGTACACTGATTAATCTAAAATATATATTACTGTACACTGACTACTCTAAAATATATACTGCTGTACACTGACTAATCTAAAATATATACTGCTGTACACTGACTACTCTAAAATAAATACTGCTATACAAGCTGTACACTGACAACTCTAAAATATATACTGCAAGACCAGCTGCACACTAACTATTCTAAAATATATACTGCTATAGACTAACTACTCTAAAATATATTTACTGCTGTGCACTGACTACTCTAAAATATATACTGCTGTACACTGACTACTCTAAAATATATACTGCAATATCAGCTGTACACTGACTATTCTAATATACTGTATATATTGCAGTACACTGACTACTCTAAAATATATACTGCAATATCAGCTGTACACTGATTACTCTACAAACACCGTTTCCATGAGTTGGAAAATTGTGTTAGATGTAAATATAAACGGAATACAATGATTTGCAAATCATTTTCAACCCATATTCAGTTGAATATGCTACAAAGACAACACATTTGATGTTCAAACTGATAAAAACAATTTTTTTTTGCAAATAATCATTAACTTTAGAATTTGATGCCAGCAACATGTGACAAAGAAGTTGGGAAAGGTGGCAATAAATACTGATAAAGTTGAGGAATGCTCATCAAACACTTATTTGGAACATCCCACAGGTGTGCAGGCTAATTGGGAACAGGTGGGTGCCATGATTGGGTATAAAAACAGCTTCCCAAAAATTGCTCAGTCTTTCACAAGAAAGGATGGGGCGAGGTACACCCCTTTGTCCACAACTGCGTGAGCAAATAGTCAAACAGTTTAAGAACAACGTTTCTCAAAGTGCAATTGCAAGAAATTTAGGGATTTCAAAATCTACGGTCCATAATATCATCAAAAGGTTCAGAGAATCTGGAGAAATCACTCCACGTAAGCGGCATGGCCGGAAACCAACATTGAATGACCGCGACCTTCGATCCCTCAGACGACACTGTATCAAAAACCGACATCAATCTCTAAAGGATATCACCACATGGGCTCAGGAACACTTCAGAAAACCACTGTTACTACCGGTAAATACAATTTGTCGCTACATCTGTAAGTGCAAGTTAAAGCTCTACTATGCAAAGCGAAAGCCATTTATTAACAACATCCAGAAACGCAGCCGGCTTCTCTGGGCCCGAGATCATCTAAGATGGACTGATACAAAGTGGAAAAGTGTTCTGTGGTCTGACGAGTCCACATTTCAAATTGTTTTTGGAGATATTCGACATCGTGTCATCCGGACCAAAGGGGAAGCGGACCATCCAGACTGTTATCGACGGAAAGTTCAAAAGCCAGCATCTGTGATGGTATGGGGGTGCATTAGTACCCAAGGCATGGGTAACTTACACATCTGTGAAGGCACCATTAATGCTGAAAGGTACATACAGATTTTGGAATAACATATGCTGCCATCTAAGCGCCGTCTTTTTCATGGACGCCCCTGCTTATTTCAGCAAGACAATGCCAAGCCACATTCTGCATGTGTTACAACAGCGTGGCTTCGTAAAAAAAGAGTGCGGGTACTTTCCTGATCCGCCTGCAGTCCAGACCTGTCTCCCATCGAAAATGTGTGGCGCATTATGAAGCGTAAAATACGACAGCGGAGACCCCGGACTGTTGAATGACTGAAGCTCTACATAAAACAAGAATGGGAAAGAATTCCACTTTCAAAGCTTCAACAATTAGTTTCCTCAGTTCCCAATCGTTTATTGAGTGTTGTTAAAAGAAAAGGTGATGTAACACAGTGGTGAACATGCCCTTTCCCAACTACTTTGGCACGTGTTGCAGCCATGAAATTCTAAGTTAATTATTATTTGCAAAAAAAAAATAAAGTTTATGAGTTTGAACATCAAATATCTTGTCTTTGTAGTGCATTCAATTGAATATGGGTTGAAAAGGATTTGCAAATCATTGTATTCCGTTTATATTTACATCTAACACAATTTCCCAACTCATATGGAAACGGGGTTTGTAAAATATATACTGCTATACAAGCTGTACACTGACTACTCTAAAGTATATACTACTATACAAGCTGTACACTGACTACTGTAAAATATATACTGCAATACCAGCTGTACACTTTCTTTAATCCTCTTGGCCCCCTTGGGAGCATAGGGCGTCTACCATGGATCTCCACCTCACTCTCTACTGTGCGATGGTCTTCGCTTCTTGCCAGGAGATCCCCATCTTGGTCAGTTCATCAAGAGTGGACCGCCTCCAGTTGAGTTTTGGTCTCCCTGGCTTCCTCTTGCCTTGAGGGTTATAGTCCAGGGCTTGTCTTGCTATGTTTCTCGGATCCTTCCTAAGTGTATGGCCTATCCATCCCCACTTTCTGCTTTTGATTTCATCTTGAATTTGCTCTTGGTTCATGGGTCTCCACAGGTCTCCATTTGATATCTTGTTGGGCCACCAAATCCTCAGTATGTACCTGAGACAGTTGTTAATAAACACTTGTAGTTTATTGATGATTGATTTGGTGGTTTTCCAAGTTTCACAGCCATAAAGAAGGACAGATTTTACATTTGTATTGAAGATTCTGATTTTGGTGTTTCTGGAGAGCTGGGAAGAGAGCCATACAGGTCGGAGAGTTCCAAAGGCATGTCTTGCTTTGCTGATGCGCAGCTCGACATCTTTATCAGCTCCTCCATCTGTGCTGATGTTGCTTCCCAGGTAGACAAACTCGACCACATCTTTCAGGGGGTGCTCCTCGATTGTGATAGGTTGATAGCATTTGGTGTTGAGCCTCATGACCTTGGTCTTCACAGTGTTTATCCTGAGGCCTATTTGTTTACTGTGTTCATGCAATATGGTGGTTGTGTAGCTGTACACTGACTACTCTAAAATATATACTGCAATACAAGCTGTACACTAACTACTCTATTACTTTAAAATCTATACTTCTATACAAGCTGTACACTGACTACTCTAAAATATATACTGCAATACAAGCTGTACACTGGCTACTCTAGAATATAAACTGCTATACAAGCTGTACACTGACTACTCTTAAAATATATACTGCTGGCTGCACAAGCTTTACACTGACGACTCAAAAATATATACTGCTATACAAGCTGTACACTGACTACTCTACAATATAAACTGCTATACAAGCTGTACACTGACTACTAGGGATGTCCCGATCCGATATTTGGATCGGATCGGCCGCCGATATTTGCAAAAAAATGCGTATCGGCAAAGCATGGGAAAATGCCGATCCAGATCCAGTTTAAAAAAAACTCCGGTCCGTGTTTTCCAACGCACCAATTTAAATAATACATTCCACTTTTCTGCTGCTCCCTAATTTCTGTTCCGCATTTTCCAGCACACCTTCAACACATCCACACGTCTGTGGATTCTCACGCAGTTGCTTTTAGCTGCTGGCATTACATGACAGGCTCTTCTCACTCTTTCCTGTCTCTCCTTCTCACAGACAGCAAGTGCACCTTCTTACACACGTCACATACTGTCACGACACACGTCACGTCATACGTCACATACGTATACGCCCTCTCCCAGCAGAGAGGTAGCAGCATGGCTAACGTTAGCTGTGGTGCTAGCGCAGCCGTGCGCGCCTGTGCAATTACTATGGTGTCACATTAGTGCCAAAAATCCGAGCGCATAAAAACTGTTATTGCGCGCTGATTCTCCACTTCGTGCGCGCGACACACAATTTTGCGCGCGCGTGGTGCCTTTTTGCGCGGGCGCGGTGCTTTTCTGCGCGCGCGCGGTGCCTTTCTGCACGCGCGCCGTCTCGGTCTGTGCGCTGTCATGTTTCGTTTTGGCACTTTGGGGGCGGGTATGCTTAGACGGCTCCTTCTTTCTGATTGGTCAGGGGAAAAATGCTCAGAGCCAATCAGAAGTATAGCAGGGCGGGTCATCGTCAATATGTATCAAGATTTACGGAGGATGAAGTGGATAAAAAAAATGTCGCGCGCTGATGAAGGTTATTTCATACCACATAAACACAATACAGGGTAATACAAAATGTGACCCAAATAAATAATAAGACAACAAACACCATAATCACATATTTCAGCCAGAACTCGTCCACCAGCAATAACATCCAACCATAACATTATTTTATAATTTCACTTCTTCTTGAACATTTGTTTTCTAATTTATGGAATTTCTTTTGATTAAGCCATAAAAGTAATGAAATAATATTTGAATTTTGTTTTTAAAATGTTAAAAATAGCCTTTTAATAATGTATTCTGAAACAGTTTAAAATAATCAGAGAACTGACTAACACTGACCCTACACAACTATGTTGCACAATTAAGTCATTTTTTTTTTAAAGAGAAAGAGGTAATTTCAACAGGTACAGCATCCTATGTCATATCTACATGTAATAAGATTTGTAACAAGGCAAACCGTTTGTAAATTGGTCGAAAATCGAGCAAGTTATGGTAATGTAATTAGTACATGTACCATTGACATCAATGTAATGATTGAGGCTAGCTGTGCGAGGTAAGATGGCTACAACGTTGCTACGCTGGAGAATGATTGGTCATATGAAAAATGCTCAGAGCCAATCAGAAAGGAGGGGCCGTCTAAGCATACCCGCCCCCAAAGTGCCAAAAAGAAACATGACAGCGCGAGGAGAGATGCCAGGAGTACACAGAGAGCGCACAGACCGAGACGGCGCGCGCGCAGAAAGGCACCGCGCGCGCGCAGAAAGGCACCGCACGCGCGCAAAAAGGCACCACGCGCGCGCAAAAGGGTGTCGCGCGCGCACGAAGTGGAGAATCAGCGCGCAATAACAGTTTTTATGCGCTTGGATTTTTGGCATTAATGTGACACCATAAATTGCGCACTGCTCAAACGTCCTATGCGCACGGCAAATCTATGCCACGCACAAAATCAAATAAAAAAATAAGCGCATAACAATTTTCGACACACGGACACGACAGAGAAAACAGTTTTCGTCATCATTGTTCAAATATTGTAACGTCTGTCGAGACGCTATCTCCATTCGGTGCCACACGTCCACACCATCAAAATGCTGAGGCAAACATTTCCAGATAAACACCGTATGAAAAAAATAGTGATTTTTTTAGTTGTGATTTCCTTCTCTGCATGAAAGTTTAAAAGTAGCATATATTAATGCAGTATGAAGAAGAATGTTTTAATGTAGACACATAGAATCATCATACTGCTGTCATTATATGCATCAAGTGTTCATTCAAGGTTAAGGCAAAATATGGAGATATATATCGTGTATCGCAATATGGCCTTAAAATATCGCAATATTAAAAAAAGGCCATATCGCCCAGCCCTAGTTCAATGATGCCATTTCTGTTTGTCATGTATAATTTTGTCTATTTTGTGTTTATCCTTGAATAAACATGTCAGTTTCTTGTTACCAACCGTTGTGTATTATTCAAACTCACCTAATTCAGCTGGCTAGTTGTTATCAAGAGTACTAAAACCCTTTTCAACATGATTCTGACAACTAAGTAGGCAAAATAACTTTAAACTTTAATATATGCTCGGATAGGCCAGTATCGGTCAGTATCGGTATCGGTCAGTATCGGTATCGGATCGGAAGTGCAAAAACAATATCGGTATCGGATCGGAAGTGCAAAAACCTGGATCGGGACATCCCTACTGACTACTCTAAAATATATACTGCTGGCTGCACAAGCTTTACACTGACTACTCTAAAATATATACTACTATACAAGCTGTACACTGACTACTCTAAAATATATACTGCTGGCTGTACAAGCTGTACACGGACTACTCTAAAATATATACTGCAATACTAGCTGTACACTGACTACTCTAAAATGCATACTGCTATACAAGCTGTACACTGACTACTCTAAAATATATACTACTGGCTGTACACTGACTACTCTAAAATATATACTGCTATACAAGCTGTACACTGACTACTCTAAAATACATACTGCTGGCTATACAAGCTGTACACTGACTACTCTAAAATATATACTGCAATACAAGCTGTACACTGACTACTTTAAAATATATACAGCTATACAAGCTGTACACTGACTACTCTAAAAATATATACTGCAATACCAGCTGTACACTGGTTACTCTAGAATATAAACTGCTATACAAGCTGTACACTGACTACTCTAAAATATATACTGCAATACAAGCTGTACACTGACTACTCTAAAATATATACTGCTGGCTGTACACGGACTACTCTAAAATATATACTTCTATACAAGCTGTACACGGACTACTCTAAAATATATAATGCTGGCTGGACAAGCTGTACTCTGACTACTCTAAAATATATACTGCTATACAAGGACTACTCTAAAATATATACTGCTGGCTGTACAAGCTGTACACGTACTACTCTAAAATATATACTGCAATACCAGCTGTACACTGACTACTCTAAAATATATACTGCAATACAAGTTGTACACGTACTACTGTAAAATATATACTGCATTACCATCTGTACACTGGCTACTCTAGAATATAAACTGCTAAACAAGCTGTACACTGACTACTCTAAAATATATACTGCTATACAAGCTGTACACTGACTACTCTAAAATATATACTGCTGGCTGTGTAAGCTGTACACTGACTACTCTAAAATCTATACTTCTATACAAACTGTACACTGACTACTCTAAAATATATACTGCTGGCTGTACAAGCTGTACACTGACTTCTCTAAAATATATACTGCTATACAAGCTGTACACGGACTACTTTAAAGTATATACTGCAATACCAGCTGTACACTGACTACTCTAAAGTATATACTACTATACAATCTTTACACGGACTACTCTAAAGTATATACTGCAATACACTGACTACTCTAAAGCAGACCTTGGTTGGAGCGTGTAAAAGATGAAAGTGTCACCTCCATGTCGGAGTCTTCATCAGAAGGACTCATGTACTCCTTCCTCTTCCTCTTCCTCATGGGCTTCATCTGCTCAAGGTTCAAGGAGACCCTCCCTCCCGCCGGGACCTTCTCCACGCCCACGCTCCTCCTGGGGACCACAGGGGAGAAAGTCCACATGAATTTGGCGAGGGTGTGAGCAACAGAGGACATGAACATACTCCCTGTGGAGCTCCTCGCTGTAAAAGCTCTTCTTGTGCTGGAGCTCCGTCTGGACCTGAGGTGACCTCTCGGCCTCCGCACTTCTCACCGAGCCCGCTGGAGCGGCACCTTGGCGACATCAGGAGATCACGTGAGCAACACTTGCCGGCAAGCTCACTGCTAGCACAGCTCTTAAGCTCTGACCAGGCTGGTTCTCGGTGGACTTGTCTGCTTTGCTGCACGGACTGGAGGTCCCTGCTGGAGCTTCACTGGCCATGCTGGGTGTCCCCGGAGTGATCAGCGTGCTCAATGCGCCCACCTCGCTCACACAGAACTACGCGCGCACGCACGCACGCACGCACGCACGCACGCACGCACGCACGCACGCACGCACGCACACACACACACACACACACACACACACACACACACACACACACACACACACGCACACACACGTGCGCAAAATGTCAACGTTGAAGACAAACATCAGCACTAATTAATTCATGTCACATAAACTTCATAAACGTGACATTTTCCTGTGTTTGCCATCACTTCCTGTTCTGGTGCTCTTATTTTGGCTGTACTTCCTGTTTGGATATGTGTCACTTTCTGTGTCCAGCTCAGAAGTCTTTATAACGGAGTATGAAGCCAGAAAGAAGAAATAATACTAATAGATTGTGTTAAATATTAAATTGCTACAATATTTAAAACATGAAATGAGATGAAATACTAAGATTAAAACACTATCAGTGACACATAAACACAAAACATGCCAAATAGTGGCTTTTCCGTGTATTTATTTGACCTGTTAAAATAACTTGAGATGTGGATAATACTGTGATAAGAAGTGATTACTGTGATTAATTTGAATTAATTTATTTAAATGTTCTTATCGTTACATCCCTAGTAAATATAGACATTTAAGAACAGAACATTGTAATCATAATAACCAAGTGTACGTGAAGAAAAGTACATCAATACAAGCCATTTACAACATCATTGATTAGTTAACTATATCATTAAGTACTAGTTATTCTTCTTCTCCAGATTTTGGCGCGCTCCACCTTCCACATTTTTCATCCGATTCAAACCGTTCCAACTTAAAAATATTCAGCCTGTTCAGGAAATGTGTGATCCCTTTCAACAACTATTAAAAAAATTCCCGGATTTCCTAGAATTCCCAAGTTTAGGGACATTTTCCCCATTCATAATGAATTATCAATGTTTCACACTTCTACAATACCCACATTTTTCAACACATTCAACTCATCCTGGAAATTGAAACCATTTTTCCATGTTCAACAAATTTCCAGGAATTCCTGTTTTTTTCTAACCTTATTTCTAACCTTTTTTAGTGCGATGACTCCTTTCACATTTTTCAACCCATTTCAACTGTTCCACTGTCAAAACATTCTTCCTAGTCAGGACAAAACAAAAAAGTTGGTTTAAGAACTTGAAAAATTCTCGGTTTTCCCGAAATTCCATAATACTATTTGTCAATTAAAAAACTGTTACTACTTCAACATTTCATGACCGATTTAAACAATTCCAACACCAACCAATTCAGCTCATTCAGGACATTCATGCTCCTAATCATTTCCAAAAAAAATCCCACTTTTCCCAAAATTCCCACATTTACAGGAAGTTCCTATTGAAATGAATGGGACATGTTTCCAAGTTGCACAATTCCCACATTTTTCAAGCTATTTAAACCATTCCAACATCAACACATTCCACTCATCCAACTAACACTTTCCCAAGTTCCAAACCAAATTGCGTTTTTCCTGGAAATTCTAACTCTTCAACATTCAAACCATTCCAACATTCAAACTATTCTTACATTCAGACTACATTCTGTCAGCATTTCACTTCAACTTCAGCATTGGAGCATTCACACCTCATCTAGTTTCTGTATTGTTGTAAACAGGTTTTTAAAACATCTATCTAGTTCAATCCCACCCAATTTCGAATTCAACAATAACAACATTGCTGATTTTGTGTGATTTTTCAACATGTTATTGAATGGAGTCAAATTGAAAAGATGCTACAAAACATCATCATGTCACCTTCAGGTTGCTCCCGGGCAAGATGGCCACGCCCTCCTTCCATTCCAGCACGTGAACGATGCTGCAAGGCCCGCCCACCTGTGCTGACAAAGTGGGCGTGGCCGCCTCGCTGGCCCTACCTCCTCTATTCAGGTCTGTTGCCACCACAGTGGGTGTGGTCAGCTCCACTTTTTGATGGCCTGGAGACGGCGCTGAAATAACATGATACTATAAATATACTTAAAATAAATACTGTAAATTCCCGACTATAAGCCGCTACTTTTTTCTTACACTTTAAACCCCGCGGCTTATGAGACAGTGCGGCTAAAACATGGATTTTTCTTCAGTCTCTAGCTGTCCACAGCGTTTCTACACGTATGGATCCTTCATTCCTCACTCCAAGCAACGTTTGTAAGTTTTACAATATAACTAAAACAATTTTTACTTACTAAAGTGTCCCATGTGTGATGTCTATAGGAGTGTTTTCAAGCATATTAGTACGTGCTATTGTAATGTCATCAAGCTAGCGTCGTTAGCATTAGCTAATGTGCTAACACGCTTACAAGTGTCTGTGTTAGTATTATTAACTTACAATGGCATTATTTTTGTATTGTTTCACTTTCACAAATTCCTCAGTAAATTCACCAAAACGTCACCTTGCCACGCTAATAAGTACCGTATTTTCCAGACTACAGCACGCATCAGTATATAAGCCACACCTACTAAATATAAGTCGCAGATACAGTATACACATTGTGAAATTAGTTATTTGCACAGAAATATTTTATAAATGTTTATTTACATACCGTAAATTCTGGACTATAAGCCGCTATTATTTTTCCTACACTTTGAACCCGGCGGCTTAATAAACACTGCGGCTAATTTACGGATTTTTCTTGGCTGATGGACAAAATGTGTTTTGTTCAGTAGTTTTCATCAAACCCAAGCAGAGGACTGAAAATGTGTGTTGTGGTTTGTGCTATGGCGCCACCTTTGGGACAAGTTCGCTCACTGCAAAAACTGTCCATAGCGTTTCTACTCGTATGGATTCTTCATTCATCACTAAAAAGCAACGTTGGTAAGTTTTACAATATAACTATAACATTTCTTACTTGCTAAAGCGTCCCATGTGGGATGTCTGTAGGAGTGTTTTCATGCATATTTGTACGTGCTGTCATAATGTCATCAAGCTATTAGCTAATATGCTAACACGTTTACGAGTGTCTGTGTTAGTATTATTAGCTTACAATGAAATTATTTTTGTATTGTTTCACTTTCAAAAATTCCTCAGTAAATTCACCAAAACGTCAACATGGAGTTATTGAGTCTGTTTAGCTGATTGAAGAGCTAGCTCCCACAGCTAGCGGGTCCATGACAATGACTTCTGTTTTTTTTTTGATCAGCCGTTTTACTACCTTGTGGAAACAACTAAGGTATGTAGACAAACGTTTACAAAATATTTCTCTGTAAAAAAACCTCATTTCACAACGTATATATCTGCGACTTATACTGCAGTGCAACTAAAATATGGAAATATATTTATTTTTCGAAAAAAATTAGCTGGTGCGGCTTATAGACCGGTGCACTCTATATTGTCCGGAAAATACGGTATACATATTCAATTCACTTCCTTTAGTTCCCATATAAAAGAAGGCAAACTCCTGATGTAGTTTTTATTCACTCCATTTTTTAAGTATCATGAAGAATTAGCATTTAACACGTTAGTGGCGCTACTCAGTTGTTTTCACCTCAAAGGGGACAGTCTATATTTTGGGAGTTTGAATTTGAGACCTGCGAACAAACGACAACATTTTATACACGTGGAGACTGAGGGCTGATGCAGCAAAGTGGAGACTCTGGAATATAATAGTGCAACTAATGGTTTAATGTGTTTTTGACTAAGAGTTGCCGGCCAAGAAGCGGTTTTGGTCAGACCTATCTGCCTGGCAGGGACTCAAGGTAGTAGCTTTTGCCAGTGGAAACACGTCAATAGTACCCGGTAGGAGCAGGGCCGTGGTGGCGGCCGGCTGAGTCCGAGCCTCGTTGGCCATGGCCTCGGCAGGCGAAGAGGCAGGCGGGGCCGCGGGGGCACTGTCGGGCGAAGAAGGGGGCGAAGCCTCGACGTTGGCTTTGGCGCTCATTGCAGTCTTCACTTCCTGCTGCAAAACAACAATCACCAAAACATGCAGTACTACCAACCCAAACATACATCGCAATCGCAAATCTTTTTTGCCATTTTAATTTTTAGGAATAATTTTTTCTTTTTAAACAATTAGTCCTCTACGGCAGTGTTTTGCAGCCTTTTTTGAGCCAAGGCGCATTTTTTTCATTGAAAAAATGCGGAGGCACACCACCAGCAGAAATCATTAAAAAATGAAACTCAGCAGACAATAAAAAGTCGTTGTTGCAATTGTTGGATATGACTTTAAAGCATAACCATGCATGCATTACTATAGGTCTTGTCTCCAAGTAGGTGTACTGTCACCATCTGTCACATCACACCCCGACTTATTTGGACTTTTTTGCTGTTTTCATGTGTGTAGTGTTTTACTTCTTGTCTTGTGCTCCTATTTTGGTGGCTTTTCCTGTCTTGTTGGTATTTTCCTGTAGCAGTTTCATGTCTTCCTTTGAGCGCTATTCCCCGCATCTGCTTTGTTTTTGCAATCAAGAAAATTTAAGTTGTTGCTATCTTTTTATGTGTGTGGACATTGTTGATTGTCATGTCATGTACGGATGTACTTTTTGGACGCCGTCTCTGCTCCACACGCTGTAAGTCTTTGCTGTCGTTCAGCATTCTGTTTTTGTTTACTTTGCAGCCAGTTCAGTTTTAGTTTCGTTTTGCATAGCCATCCCTAAGCGTCAATGCCTTTTCTTAGTGGCACTCACCTTTTGTTTTTATTTTTGCTTTACCTGCACGCTGCCTCCCTCTGTCGTCTGCATATTGTGAACACGACAAACCATGTTCCCGACATCTACAAAGCAATTAGCTACCTGCTGCCACCTACTGATATAGAAGAGTATAACACGGTTACTCTGCCAAGCTCTCGACAGTACCGACACTCAACAATGGCACATTATTTGCGGATTATAATTACTGGTTTGAAAAAAATACTTTTGACCCAGCTAGGTAAAATTACATAATCTCCCACGGCACACCAGACTGCATCTCACAGTACACTAGTGTGCCGCGGCACGGTGGTTGAAAAACACTGGTGTAGGCAACATATTTTCACAATTTATCATCACCTATATGTGTAGTATCTGTCATTTTAACTGTGACTTATTTGGTCAAAGTCCCTCGGAGGAGTTAGTTAAAATAGGACCCCTTTTTTTTGCTAAAATATGGCCAAAAACCATTAGAGCCAATTTTGGCACCATACCACGCCCCCATCTTATGGTGTAGGCAGCATATTTTCACAATTTATCATCACCTATATGTGTAGTATCTGTCATTTTAACCACGACTTATTTGATCAAAGTCCCTAGGAGGAGTTAGTTAAAATATCACCCCCTTTTTTTGTTGAAAAATGGCCAAAAACCATTAGAGCCAAGTTTGGCGCCATACCACGCCCACAGCTTACGGTGTAGGCACTATATTTTCGCAATTTATCATCGCCTATATGTGTAGTATCTGTCATTTTAACCACGACTCATTTGGTCAAAGACATATTGCATGTTTGGTTTTGGAGTTATGTTTATATAACTTTCATATTTAGTATGACAGTTATACTGTCATATTGAGTAAAAAAAACTAATGTTTGTCTTTGCAAACCTTACAAAACATTTTTTTCTAGTAAAACTCACAATGATACATTATTCCAGACATTATTAGACATTTTGCACGTTTGGTTTAGGAGTTATGTTTGAATAAGTTTGTATTGCTTTTTTCGCATTAGCTCAGGATTCTAAGAACATTATTGTCATATTGAGTAAAAAACTAATTTTTGTATTTGAAAACCTTACAAAAGCTCATGTTTCTAGTAAAACTCACAAAGATACACTATTTCAGGCATTATTAGCCATTTTGCATGTTTGGTTTAGGAGTTATGTTTAAATAACTGTCATATTGAGTGTGACAGTTATACTGTCATATTGAGTAAAAACTATTTTTTGTATTTGCAAACCTTACAAAAACACCTGATACGAGTAAAACGCACATAGATACATTAATACAGGCATTTTTAGACATATTGCATGTTTGGTTTTAGAGTTATGTTTATATAACTTTCATATTAAGTATGAGAGTTATACTGTCCTGTTGAGTAAAAAAAACTAATGTTTGTCTTTGCAAACCTTACAAAATATATTTTTCTAGGACAACTCCCAAAGATACATTATTCCAGGCATTATTAGACATTTTGCATGTTTGGTTTAGGAGTTTTGTTTGAATAAGTTTGTATTGCTTTTTTCACATTATCTCAGGATTCTAAGAACATTACTGTCATATTGAGTAAAACACACATTTTTGTATTTGCAAACCTTACAAAAGCTCATGTTTCTAGTAAAACTCACAGAGATACATTATTTCAGGCATTATTAGACATTTTGCATGTTTGGTTTAGGAGTTATGTTTGAATAACTGTCATATTGAGCGTGACAGTTATACTGTCATATTGAGTAAAAACTAATTTGTGTATTTGCAAACCTTACAAAAACACCTGATTCGAGTAAAACTCGCAGATACATTAATACAGGCATTTTTAGACATATTGCATGTTTGGTTTTGGAGTTATGTTCATATAACTTTCATATTTAGTATGACAGTTACACTGTCATATTGAGTAAAAAAAAATTACAATACTTTGTAATGTTTGTCTTTGCAAACCTTACAACATATTTTTTTCTAGTAAAACTCACGAAGATACATTATTCCAGGCATTTTTAGACATTTTGCATGTTTGGTTTAGGAGTTATGTTTGAATACGTTTTTATCGCTTTTTTTCGCATTATCTCAGGATTCTAAAACATTACTGTCATATTGAGTAAAAAACTAATTTTTGTATTTGAAAACCTTACAGAAGCTCATGTTTCTAGTAAAACTCACAAAGATACATTATTTCAGGCATTATTAGACATTTTGCATGTTTGGTTAAGGAGTTATGTTTAAATAACTGTCATATTGAGTGTGACAGTTATACTGTCATATTGAGTAAAAACTAATTTTTGTATTTACAAACCTTACAAACTCCTCTCTGAGCTGCCACCTTAACGTGGTAGAGGAGTTTGCGTGTCCCAATGATCCTAGGAGCTATGTTGTCCGGGGGCTTTATGCCCCCTGGTAGGGTCTCCCAAGACAAACTGGTCCTAGGTGAGGGATCAGACAAAGAGCAGCTCAAAGACCTCTATGAAGAAAACAAACAAGGAACCCAGATTTCCCTTGCCCGGACGCGGGTCACCGGGGCCCCCCTCTGGAGCCAGGCCCGGAGGTGGGGCACGATGGCGAGCGCCTGGTGGCCGGGCCTGTCCCCATGGGGCCCGGCCGGGCGCAGCCCGAAGAGGCAACGTGGGTCCCCCCTCCAATGGGCTCACCACCCATAGCAGGGGTCATAGAGTTCGGGTGCGATGTGAGCTGGGCGGCAGCCGAGGGCAGGGCACTTGGCGGTCCGATCCTCGGCTACAGAAGCTAGCTCTTGGGACGTGGAACGTCACCTCGCTGGGGGGAAGGAGCCCGAGCTGGTGCGCGAGGTGGAGAAGTTCCGGCTAGATATAGTCGGACTCACTTCGACGCACAGCAAGGGCTCTGGAACCAGTTCTCTCGAGAGGGGCTGGACTCTCTTCCACTCTGGCGTTGCCGGCAGTGAGAGGCGACGGGCTGGGGTGGCAATTCTTGTTTCCCCCCGGCTCAGAGCCTGTACGTTGGAGTTCAACCCGGTGGACGAGAGGGTAGCTTCCCTCCGCCTTCGGGTGGGGAAACGGGTCTTGACTGTGGTTTGCGCTTACGTGCCAAACCGCAGCTCAGAGTACCCACCCTTTTTGGATTCACTTGAGGGAGTACTTGAGAGTGCTCCCCCAGGTGATTCCCTCGTTCTGCTGGGGGACTTCAATGCTCATGTTGGCAGCGACAGTGAAACCTGGAGAGGCGTGATTAGGAAGAATGGCTGCCCGGATCTGAACCCGAGTGGTGTTTTGTTATTGGACTTTTGTGCCCGTCACAGATTGTCCATAACGAACACCATGTTCAAACATAAGGGTGTCCATATGTGCACTTGGCACCAGGACACCCTAGGCCGCAGTTCCATGATCGACTTTGTAGTTGTGTCATCGGATTTGTGGCCTCATGTTTTGGACACTCGGGTGAAGAGAGGGGCGGAGCTTTCTACCGATCACCACCTGGTGGTGAGTTGGCTGCGATGGTGGGGGAGGGTGCCGGACAGACCTGGCAGGCCCAAACGCATTGTGAGGGTTTGCTGGGAACGTCTGGCAGAGTCTCCTGTCAGAGAGAGTTTCAATTCCCACCTCCGAAAGAACTTTGAACATGTCACGAGGGAGGTGCTGGACATTGAGTCCGAATGGACCATGTTCCGCGCCTCTATTGTCGAGGCGGCTGATTGGAGCTGAAGAAGGAGTCCTATCGGGTTCTTTTGGCTCATAGGACTCCTGAGGCAGCGGACAAGTACCGACAGGCCAAGCGGTGTGCGGCTTCAGCGGTAGCAGAGGCAAAAACTCGGACATGGGAGGAGTTCGGTGAGGCCATGGAAAACGACTTCCGGACGGCTTCGAAGCAATTCTGGACCACCATCCGCCGCCTCAGGAAGGGGAAGCAGTGCACTATCAACACTGTGTATGGCGAGGATGGTGTTCTGCTGACCTCGACTGCGGATGTTGTGGATCGGTGGAGGGAATACTTCGAAGACCTCCTCAATCCCACCAACACGTCTTCTTATGAGGAAGCAGTGCCTGGGGAGTCTGTGGTGGGCTCTCCTATTTCTGGGGCTGAGGTTGCTGAGGTAGTTAAAAAGCTCCTCGGTGGCAAGGCCCCGGGGGTAGATGAGATCCGCCCGGAGTTCCTTAAGGCTCTGGATGCTGTGGGGCTGTCTTGGTTGACAAGACTCTGCAGCATCGCGTGGACATCGGGGGCGGTACCACTGGATTGGCAGACCGGGGTGCTGGTTCCTCCGCTACGCCGGATAGTCGAACCTCGGATTCAGGAGGAACAGTGTGGTTTTCGTCCTGGTCGTGGAACTGTGGACCAGCTCTATACTCTCGGCAGGGTCCTTGAGGGTGCATGGGAGTTTGCCCAACCAGTCTACATGTGTTTTGTGGACTTGGAGAAGGCATTCGACCGTGTCCCTCGGGAAGTCCTGTGGGGAGTGCTCAGAGAGTACGGGGTATCGGACTGTCTGATTGTGGCAGTCCGCTCCCTGTATGATCAGTGCCAGAGCTTGGTCCGCATTGCCGGTAGTAAGTCGGACACGTTTCCAGTGAGGGTTGGACTCCGCCAAGGCTGCCCTTTGTCACCGATTCTGTTCATAACTTTTATGGACAGAATTTCTAGGCGCAGTCAAGGCGTTGAGGGGATCTGGTTTGGTGGCTGCAGGATTAGGTCTCTGCTTTTTGCAGATGATGTGGTCCTGATGGCTTCATCTGGCCAGGATATTCAGCTCTCACTGGATCGGTTCGCAGCTGAGTGTGAAGCGACTGGGATGAGAATCAGCACCTCCAAGTCCGAGTCCATGGTTCTCGCCCGGAAAAGGGTGGAGTGCCATCTCCGGGTTGGGGAGGAGATCTTGCCCCAAGTGGAGGAGTTCAAGTACCTCGGAGTCTTGTTCACGAGTGAGGGAAGAGTGGATCGTGAGATCGACAGGCGGATCGGTGCGGCGTCTTCAGTAATGCGGACGCTGTATCGATCCGTTGTGGTGAAGAAGGAGCTGAGCCGGAAGGCAAAGCTCTCAATTTACCGGTCGATCTACGTTCCCATCCTCACCTATGGTCATGAGCTTTGGGTTATGACCGAAAGGACAAGATCACGGGTACAAGCGGCCGAAATTCGTTTCCTCCGCCGGGTGGCGGGGCTCTCCCTTAGAGATAGGGTGAGAAGCTCTGCCATCCGGGAGGAGCTCAAAGTAAAGCCGCTGCTCCTCCACATCGAGAGGAGCCAGATGAGATGGTTCGGGCATCTGGTCAGGATGCCACCCGAACGCCTCCCTAGGGAGGTGTTTAGGGCACGTCCGACCGGTAGGAGGCCGCGGGGAAGACCCAGGACACGTTGGGAAGACCATGTCTCCCGGCTGGCCTGGGAACGCCTCGGGGTCCTACAGGAAGAGCTGGACGAAGTGGCTGGGGAGAGGGAAGTCTGGGCTTCCCTGCTTAGGCTGCTGCCCCCGCGACCCGACCTCGGATAAGCGGAAGAAGATGGATGGATGGACAAACCTTACAAAAACACCGGATTGTAGTAAAACTCACATGGATACACTATTACAAGCATTTTTAGACATATTGCATGTTTGGTTTTGGAGTTATGCTTATATAACTTTCATATTTAGTATGACAGTTATACTGTCATATTGAGTAAAATAACTGATGTTTGTCTTTGCAAACCTTACAAAATATTTTTTTCTAGTAAAACTCACAAATATAAATTATTCTAGGCATTATTAGACATTTTGTAGGTTTGGGTAAGGGACAAGCGGTAGAAAATGGATGGCTGGATGGGTTTAGGAGTTTTGTTTGAATACGTTTGTATTGCTTTTTTTGCATTATCTCAGGATTCTAAGAACATTACTGTCATATTGAGTAAAAAACCAATTTTTGTATTTGAAAACCTTACAAAAGCTCATGTTTCTAGTAAAACTCACAGATACATTATTTCAGGCATTAGACATTTTGCATGTTTGTTTTCAATCAATCAATCAATCAATTCCTTTATTGTCATTGACATAATAACACTTAAGTCATACATGCACAACAATATTTAGTTTGAGCTTTGTCCAGCGGCATAGAAACTGCATTAATGTGCAGGTTGACAATAGTTTACATTTGAGCATTTTAGCATTGTCAGGAAGATCGCGATAAGAGGGGTGTGGGGGTTGGAACAGTCAGATGTCTGATGGGTGTTACGTTGATGTTGCAGCAATGCAATGTCCATAGCACAATTATTGAGGTGGTGAAGAGTGAGGTAAAAAGATGGTACGGGGCAGCAAAGGGGCAGGCTGTTCATTTAGCAGTCTCACAGCCTGGGGATACAGACTGTGAGATACATTCTGGTGGTCCTGGCGCAAATCGATCTATACCTCCTTCCGGAGGGTAGCAGGTTGAAGAGGCCATGTGCTGGGTGGTATCTGTTTTAGAGTTATGTTTAAATAACTGTCATATTGAGTGTGACAGTTATACTGTCATATTGACTAAAAACATTTTTTTGTATTTGCAAGCCTTTCAAAATATTTTTTTCTAGTAAAACTCACAAAGATACATTATTCCAGGCATTATTAGACATTTTGCATGTTTGGTTTAGGAGTTATGTTTGAATACGTTTTTATTGCTTTTTTCGCATTATCTCAGAATTCTAAGAACATTACTGTCATATTGAGTAAAAAACTAATTTTTGTGTTTGCAAGCCTTAAAAAATAAAAAAATAATCCATGTTCCAAATGCTCCCACAGTGGAGTGTTTTAAGTCGTCTCGTCTTAAGACCCACTTTTATTCTCTAGCTTTTAACACTACGTGAGTTGTGTGGTCCTCTGTGTTTTTACATTTGTATTTCTATTTATTGTTTTAATTAGTTTACCCTTTAAAATTGTTTTCAATCATATTTATTTTTTATATTGTTTTTATATTTATTCATTTTGTTTTATTCAGTCATTGGTGGAGCTAATGATAGTATTTGAATCTTGTTTTTAATAGTTTTGTGCAGCACTTTGGAAACATTTTTGTTGTTTCAATGTGCTATATAAATAGAGTGGATTCGATGTGAATAAAGTCATAGTATTATGGAAAAAAAACATGTTATGAGAATAAAATGTTATGATTAAAAACACAGCAGTTAATGAGAACAAAGGTGTGATATTTGGAGGAAAAAACACATAATTTCATGAGAATACATTTTTGGATTATGAAAACCACCAGTGTTATGAGAATAAATGTGTTATATTACAAGGAGAAAAGGGTGTATTATTATCACATGATTTTTACTATTTTCAACATTGTCAAAAGTAACAAGAAAAATAGCACACAGAACATCTAAACAGTAAATAAATATTAACATCATTTTGCAAAAATAAAGGTGGAATATTAAGAAAAAATGCATATACCGTATTTTCCGCACTATAAGGCGCACCGGATTAGAAGGCGCACCTTCAATGAATGGCATATTTCAAAACTTTGTTCATATATAAGGCGCACCGGATTATAAGGCGCACCTATGCATCCATTAGATGGAGCTGCGCAAAGGGAATGTCAACAAAACAGTCAGATAGGTCAGTCAAACTTTATTAATAGATTACAAACCAGCGTTCTGACAACTCTGTTCACTCCCAAAATGAATAAACAGCTGTTTTATTATTTTCCCCGAGGTAAAGTCAGTGACGTGGTGTTTTGTTTATCTTTTAACAACAGCAAGGTATATAAGTAGTGCAACATTTATATCACATAGTGGAGGGGAACTTTTCCCTGATTCAATAACCACGTAAAAAACAGTGATACTGTTACGGTAAATCAAACGTTACTGCAATCACAATCTAATAACAGTCGAAATAGTGCAGAGCAATAACAATTGTATAGCTCGGTTGGTGGAGTGGCCGTGCCAGCAACTTGAGGGTTCCGGGTTCGATCACCGCTTCCGCCATCCTAGTCATTACCGTTGTGTCCTTGGGCAAGACACTTTACCCACCTGCTCCCAGTGCCACCCACATTGGTTTAAATGTAACTTAGATATTGGGTTGCACTATGTAAAAAGCGCTTTGAGTCACTAAAGAAAAGCGCATTATAAATATAATTCACACTTAATTCACATTAACTCAACGTTGCTCAAACGTTAATGTCACACAACACAACACACAAAATAAACATGTAAAGCTCACTTTATGAAGTTATTCCTCATCCACGAATCCCTCGAATTCTTCTTCTTCAGTGTCCGAATTAAACACCATTGATTCGTTTATGTTAAATTCTCTCGCTGCTGCTCTATTGCCGTGTTCTACTGCGTGACTGATCGTCTTAAGTTTAAACTCTGCGTCGTAAGCAGAGCCATTTTTGGGTTAGAAGCGCTTCTTCTTCTACGGGGGAAAATGAACTCTGTGGCTGCTTACCGTAGAAGAAGAACTTCTTCTCCTACGGGGGAAAATGAAGTTGGCGGCTGCTTACCGTAGAAGAAGAAGCACTTCTTTTTCTACGGGGCAAAAAATAAGTTTGCGGCTGTTTACCGTAGTTGCGAGACCTAAACTTTATGAAAATTAAGTTTAGGTTTGTTGTGGCTCAATATTGGTCCATATATAAGGCGCACCGGAATATAAGACACACTGTCAGCTTTTGAGAAAATTGGATGTTTTTAGGTGCGCCTTATAGTTCGGAAAATACGGTAATTTAATGACAATGAAGTATTTATTTTGTGGGGAAAAAAACACAAAAACTTAAAGTATTTTTAAAAGAACAACATTTTATAAGAATAAAGGCATGATATTAAAAGGAAAAAAGCATATCATTTAATGAAAATTAAGTTTTAGCATTATGATAAAAACACACATTTTTAACACTACGTGAGTTGTGTGGTCCTCTGTGTTTTTAAATTGTATTTATTGTTTTAATTGGTTTTACCCTTTAAAATTGTTTTTATCCATCCATTTTCTATCGCTTGTCCCTTTTGGGGTTGTGGGGGTGCTGGAGCCTATCTCAGCTGCATTCGGGCGGTAGGCGAGGTATACCCTGGACAAGTCGCCACCTCATCACAGAGCCAACACAGATAGACAGACAAAATTCACACTCACATTCACACACTAGGGCCAATTCAGTGTTGCCAATCAACCTATCCCCAGGTGCATGTCTTTGGAGGTGGGAGGAAGCCGGAGTACCCGAAGGGAACCCACGCAGTCACGGGGAGAACATGCAAACTCCACACAGAAAGATGCCGAGCCCTGGATTGAACTCGAGACTACTCAGGACCTTCGTACTGTGAGGCACATGCACTAACCCTTGTTCCACTGTTCTGCCCTAAAATCGTTTTTAATTATATTTATTTTTATTTTGCTTTTATATTTATTCATTTTGTTTTTATTCAGTCATTGGTGGCGCCAAGGATAGTATTTTAATCTTGTCTTTAATATTTTTGTGCAGCACTTTGGAAACCATCCATTTTCTACCGCTTGTCCCTTTTGGGGTCGTGGGGGGTGCTGGAGCCTATCTCAGCTGCATTCGGGCGGAAGGCGGGGTACACCCTGGACAAGTCGCCACCTCATCGCAGGGCCAACACAGATAGACAGACAACATTCACACACTAGGGCCTATTTAGTGTTGCCAATCAAACAACAAACCGTGGGTGACCAAGGACATCAAAGCCCTACTGAATGAGAAGAAGAGGGCATTCAATGCTGGTAACAGGGAGGAGGTGAAAAGAGTTCAGGGGCTGCTGAAGACCAGACTCAGGGAGGCCAAGGAGAACTACAGGAGGAAGCTGGAAGGGAAGCTGAAGGACAACAACATGAAGGCGGTTTGGAGAGGTATGCAGACCATCACCGGCCTCAAACCGTCGGGGGGTAGGGGGGTGGACGGAGACAAAGAGAGGGCAAATGAGCTAAACCAGTTCTTTAACAGGTTTGACACAGTGGCTACGACAAGCTCCTGCCCACCCCCCAAGACATGCCAGCCGGACCCCTGAAAACTTCAGCGTAACAATATACACCCCCCCTCCCCTCCACTCCTCACAGCCCCCCAACTCCAATGACTACCTCCCCCCACTTAACACCTCACCCTCAGCTTGATGACCCCCCCCCCTCCCCCAACCACCTGAGACCCCCCAGTGTGTCTGTCTGCAGAACAGGTGAATGCACAGCTAAATAAGTTACACACAGGCAAGGCCGTGGGTCCTGACGGTATGAGCCCCAGGGTGCTCAAAGCCTGCGCCCCACAGCTGTGTGGGGTGCTCCAGCACATCTTCAACACGAGCCTTAGGCTGAAAAAAGTCCCCACACTGTGGAAAACCTCATGCGTGGTCCCTATCCCCAAGTGCACGCAACCCAGTGCGGGTGGCTCTAACCTCCCATATCATGAAGACCATGGAAAGGTTGGTCCTGGCATACTTGCCAACCCTCCCGGATTTTCCGGGAGACTCCCGAAATTCAGCGCCTCTCCCGAAAACATCCCGGAAGTAATTTTCTCCCGAAAATCTCCCGGAATTCAGCCGGAGCTGGAGGCCACGCCCCCTCCAGCTCCATGCGGACCTGAGTCCAGTGTGCGCACACAAGGAGACGAAGCAGAAGAAAGAGACCGTAGTTGAAGAGCGCAGGGGAGACACTTCTCCAGGGCCGATGTATGCTCGGGGCAACACCCTTCACCTTACCCGGCAGTGGGTCTCCACAGCGGACGACTTTAGGGTGAATGATGAGTCCAGCGATTAGTTGCAAATCTTGCTTTATTGATTGCTTGCACACAGCCAATCCAACACAAAACCAACTAGTCCCTCCCCGCACTCACGCTACCGCTCCCTCTCTTCTCTCGCCCACACACTCACTGACATCACTCACCTCACATGCTGTCACCTATTAAAGGGCCACACACACACATACTCTACTCTCATAACACACAGTACAGTTAGTAGAACAACTGTGTTTTCATTACTGTGTATTTGATAGGTGCCATTGCCCCGGAATTGTACATTCAAGTACAACAATGAGTAGATGAGTGTTATGTGTGTGTATATATATGTAAATAAATGAACACTGAAATTTAAGTATTTCTTTTATTTATATATATAATAAAATAAATAAATATATATATAGCTAGAATTCACTGAAAGTCAAGTATTTCATACATATATATACATATATATATATATATATATACATATATATATATATATATATATATATATATATACATACATATATATATACATATATATATACATATACATATATACATATATATATATATACATATATACATATACATATATATATATATATATATATATACACATATATATATATATATATATATACATATATATATGTATATGAAATACTCGAGTTGGTGAATTCTAGCTGTAAATATACTCCTCCCCTCTTAACCACGCCCCCAACCACGCCCCCCACCCCACCCCCGACCACGCCCCCCACGCCCCACCTCCCGAAATCGGAGGTCTCAAGGTTGGCAAGTATGGGTCCTGGAACAACTCCGCCCTACAGTTAAGCCCCACATGGACCCACTCCAATTCGCCTACCAGCCCCGACTGGGAGTGGAGGACGCAGTCATCTACCTGCTGAACCGAGCCCACACCCACCTAGACAAGCCTGCGAGCAGTGTGAGGGTCATATTTTTTTACTTCTCCAGTGCTTTCGATACCATACGGCCTGGGCTACTGGGTGTGAAGTTGGAGACGATGCAGGTAGAGGCCCCCTTGGTGTCCTGGGTTGTTGATTACCTGACTGACAGACCACAGAACGTGCGACTGCAGGACTGTGTGTCTGACAGGCTGGTCAGCAACACCGGGGCCCCGCAGGGCACAGTCCTCTCCCCCTTCCTCTTCACCATCTACACCACCGATTTCCACTATCACTCAGAGTCCTGCCACCTTCAGAAGTTTTCTGATGACTCTGCGATAGTGGGGTGTATTGAGGATGGTGATGATGAGGAATACAGGGCACTGGTGGAGGACTTTGTCACATGGTGTGGAAAGAACCATCTCCAGCTCAATGTGACGAAGACCAAGGTGCTGGTTGTGGACCTGGGAAGGAGGAGGAGTACTCCGGCGACCCCTGTTTCCATCAGGGGGGTCGATGTGGACATGGTTGAGGATTATAAATACCTCAGCGTTAGGGCTGAAACGACGCGTCGACGTAGTCGACGTCATCGGTTACGTAAATACGTTGACGCCGTTTTTGTGCTTCGACGCGTCGCATATTTACGTCACACTACCGTCATGGCGGAGCGCAAAGCAGACGATGCGAGCGGTGCGAGCGAGGGGAAAAAAGCACGCCAAAAGTCGTCAAAAGTGTGGTAGTATTTCAATAAACGGCCTAAGAAGAAACACTACTTTTACTCCGCTACTTTTATCTACATTCAGCTCGCTACTCGCTACTAATTTGTATCGATCTGTTAATGCACGCTTTGTTTGTTTTGGTCTGTCAGACAGACCTTCAAAGTGCCTGCCTTACTGGTGACGTTTCACTCCGTTCCACCAATCAGATGCAGTCACTGGTGACGTTGGACCAATCAAACAGAGCCAGGCGGTCACATGACCTGACTTAAACAAGTTGAAAAACGTATTGGGGTGTTGCCATTTAGTGGTCAATTGTACGGAATATGTACTGTATTGTGCAATCTACTAATAAAAGTTTCAATCAATCAATCAAAAGTGTGAAGGAAAAAAGACTACTTATTATTTCAACCGTACATCCCGTCATAAGCCTAAAGACTGACTGCACAGTTCCTGTCTTCACAATAAAAGTGCCGCTCCATCGCGCCGCGCTTTCAAAATAAGAGTCTCCGAAAGCCAGCGCAAACAAGCTAGCAAGCTACGGAGTTTGCCGCCAATTTATTTCTTGTAAAGTGTATAAAAACGAATATGGAAGATGGACAAATAAGATACCAAAAACCAACCACTTTCATGTGGTATTAGACAGAAAGGAGGAACTTTTTTTCTCCTCCATTTGAAAACGTGGACGTTATAAGCAATACTGTCTGTTTACAATCAATGCAAGTCATCAGAATCAGGTAATACACCAACTTATATTCTTGTCTTCATGAAAGAAAGGAATCTATATGTGTTAAACATGCATGTATATTCATTAAAACACCTTTAACATGTAAACAAAAACGGCAAAAAAAATATAAATTATATACTGTATATATCAATGTATGTATATATATATGTGTATATATATATATGTGTGTGTGTATATATATATATATATATATATATATATATATATATATATATGTATATATATAAATATATATGTGTGTGTGTGTGTGTGTGTGTATATATATATATATATATATATATATATATATATATATATATATATATATATATATATATATATATATATATATATATATATATATATATATATATGTGTGTATGTTACTCATCAGTTACTCAGTACTTGAGTAGTTTTTTCACAATATACTTTTTACTTTTACTCAAGTAAATATTTGGGTGACTACTCCTTACTTTTACTTGAGTAATAAATCTCTAAAGTAACAGTACTCTTACTTGAGTACAATTTCTGGCTACTCTACCCACCTCTGCTAATAATGTTGTTGTATGCACAACGGCTATAAATGAACATTTGAAAAGAAAACACCCGACAGCGTTCTTGCCATCACCATCAACTAGTCAATCGTCCGCGTGAGTATACGTTGTCATCATTACACAAAAACATGAATGTGTCATTTGTATCTGCGTTGTAAATTCATAAACTAAAACACTGTTTCGCTCTGAGAGGCGCGTTTGGCGTGCCTGTTCAGTGTTTACAAAGATGCGCTCCTCTTTAACGCTAACGTTAATTAGTTGTGCAAATACCTTTTACAACATTAACAGTTACATATACTATGTACAAACCAACAATTAACTTTCACTTTAATCATACTATCATTGTTGTGTTATTAAGCAAAATAAGCAATACTTTTACTTTTGTTGAAATGTTTACACTGTTACAGAATATTTCGTTTTGCACTTTTTTGTATTGGATGTTTATCTTTATTTTTGCACATTTTAGCAAATAAGCAATACTTTTACTTTTGAAATGCTTATACTATTGCAGAATATTAAGATTGCACTGGATGTTTACTTTTATATTTGCACATTAAAAAGCAAATAAGCTACTTTTAATTTTGTTAAATGTTAAAAGTTTTAAATGTTTACATTGTTACAGAATATTTTGTCATGTTGTTGTCAATGTTGACTGAGTGGCCATACTTTTTTTTTTTGTAAATAAAAGCCATGCCTTTTGAAAAAACTGGCCTACATTTATTTTTTCATCTTCATTTTAAATAAAAAAATAATCGGTAAAAGGAAAAATAATCCATAGATTAATCGAAAAAATAATCTATAGATTAACCGATTAATCGAAAAAATAATCTATAGATTAATCGATAGAAAAATAATCGTTAGCTGCAGCCTTACTCAGCGTACACATCGACAACAAGCTGAATGGGTCAAAACACACTGAGGCACTCTACATAAGGGACAGAGCCGCCTCTACTTCCTCAGGAGGCTAGGATCCTTCAACGTCTGTACAAAGATGTTGAAGATGTTCTACGAGTCTGTGGTGGCAGGCGCCTTCTTGTACACTGTGGCCTGCTGGGGCAGCGGGCCGAGAGCGAGGGACGCAAACAGGCTGGACAAGTTGGTAGAGAAGGCCAGCAACGTGGTGGGAGTGGAGCTAGACTCTCTGGCGGTGGTGTCAGAGAGGAGAAGTCTAGCAAAACTCCTAGCCATTATGGACAACACCTCCCACCCACTACACTCGGACCTTGCAGAGAGAATGAACACGTTCAGTGGAAGGCTCAGACTCCCAAAATGCAACACGGAACGACACAGGAGGTCCTTCATACCGACAGCCATCAGACTGTATAATGCACATGTTCCTTCTTGACTGCACTTAAATGTAGAATATATGTAGAATATATTTATATTATTCATATATTATGTATTATATATAATATATTATATATATTATATTATTTATTATTATTATTGTCTATTGTGAGCGAACTGTGGTGCTGAATTTCCCCCAGGGATCAATAAAGTACTTTCTATTCTATTCTAACCTATCCCCAGGTGCATGTTTTTGGCGGTGGGAGGAAGCCGGAGTACCCGGAGGGAACCCACGCAATCACGGGGAGAACATGCAAACTCCACACAGAAAGATCCCGATCCCAGGATTGAACTCAGGACTACTTTGGAAAAATTTTTGTTATTTCAATGTGCTATATAAATACAGTGGATTGGATTGGATGTGAATAAAGTCATAGTATTATGAAAAACATGTTATGAGAATAAAATGTTATGATAAAAACACAACCGTTAATGAGAACAAAGGTGTGATATTTGGAGGGAAAAACACATATTTTAATGAGAATACATTTATAGGATTATGAAAACCACCACAGTGTTATGAGAATAAATGTGTTATATTACAAGGAGAAAAGGGTGTATTATTATCACATGATTTTTACTATTTTCAACATTATTGTCAAAAGCAACAAGAAAAATAGCACACAGAACATCTAAACAGTAAATAAATAGTATCATTTTGCAAAAATAAAGGTGGAATATTAAGAAAAAAATGCATATAATTTAATGACAATGAAGTATTTATTTTGTGGGGAAAAGAAACACAAAAACTTAAAGTAGTTTTAAAAGAACAACATTTTATAAGAATAAAGGCATGATATTAAAAGGAAAAAAGCATATAATTTAAAGAAAATTAAGTATAGCATTATGATAAAAACACACATTTTTAACACTACGTGAGTTGTGTGGTCCTCTGTGTTTTTAAATGTTATTTATTGTTTTAATTCGTTTTACCCTTTAAAATCATTTTTAATTATATTAATTTATTTGGTTTTTATTCAGTCATTGGTGGCGCTAAGGATAGTATTTGAATCTTGTTTTTAATATTTTTTTGCAGCACTTTGGAAACATTTTTGTTGTTTCAATGTGCTATATAAATAGAGTGGATTGGATTGGATGTGAATAAAGTTATAGTACTATAGAATAAAATGTTATGATAAAAACACAACAGTTAATGAGAACAAAGGTGTGATATTTGGAGGGAAAACACATAATTAATGAGAATACATTTATAGGATTATGAAAACCACCACAGTGTTATGATAATAAATGTGTTATATTACAAGGAGAAAAGGGTGTGGCGAAGTTGGTAGAGTGGCCGTGCCAGCAATCGGAGTGTTGCTGGTTACTGGGGTAAAATCCCCACCTTCTACCATCCTAGTCACGTCCATTGTGTCCTTGGGCAAGACACTTCACCCCTTGCTCCTGATGGCTGCTGGTTAGCGCCTTGCATGGCAGCTCCCGCCATCAGTGTGTGAATGTGTGTGTGAATGGGTGAATGTGGTAATACTGTCTAAGCGCTTTGAGTACCTTGAAGGTAGAAAAGCGCTATACAAGTATAACCCATTATCATTTATCATTTATATTATTATCATCACATGATTTTTACTACTTTCAACATTATTGTCAAAAGTAAAAAGAAAAATAGCACAGAACATCTAAACAATAAATAAATATTACTATCCATCCATCCATCCATCCATTTTCTACCGCTTATTCCCTTTGGGGTCGCGGGGGGCGCTGGAGCCTATCTCAGCTACAATCGGGCGGAAGGCGGGGTACACCCTGGACAAGTCGCCACCTCATCGCAGGGCCAACACAGATAGACAGACAACATTCACACTCACATCCACACACTAGGGCCAATTTAGTGTTGCCAATCAACTTATCCCCAGGTGCATGTCTTTGGAAGTGGGAGGAAGCCGGAGTACCCGGAGGGAACCCACGCAGTCACGGGGAGAACATGCAAACTCCACACAGAAAGATCCCGAGCCCGGGATTGAACCCATGACTACTCAGGACCTTCGTATTGTGAGGCAGATGCACTAACCCCTCTGCCACCGTGAAGCCCTATCATTTTGCAAAAATAAAGGTGGAATATTAAGAAAAAAATGCATATAATTTAATGACAATGAAGTATTTATTTTATTCTTAAAGTATTTTTAAAAGAACAACATTTTATAAGAATAAAGGCATGATATTAAAAGGAAAAAAGCATATCATTTAATGAAAATTAAGTTTTAGCATTATGATAAAAACACACATTTCTAACACTACGTGAGTTGTGTTTTAAAATTGTATTTATTGTTTTAATTGGTTTTACCCTTTAAAATAGTTTTTATTATATTTATTTATTTTGTTTTTATTCAGTCATTGGTGGCGCTAAGGAGAGTATTTGAATCTTTTTAATATTTTTGTGCAGCACTTTGGAAACATTTTTGTTGTTTAAATGTGCTATATAAATAGAGTGGATTGGATTAACACATAAAATATCCAACGTATATATACAAGAGGTCAAAACAAAACACTTACTTTTTTGCTAGCTTCTTTGGCAATAATGCCAACCCGGAAGTACGGTGGCCTGTAAGGGTCAGAGCAATTGAACATTTGACATATTAGCTTGTAAATGCCAACCCGGAAGTACGGTGGCCTGTAAGGGTCAGAGCACTTGAACATTTGACATATGAGCTGCTGAATGCAGTCATATTATGCCAATAATCATGTCATTGACCGTGTGTGACATTCTATAGCAGTCACAAAAATATATGAATAACGTGCGTACACTTTCACTATTTATTTACATTGTGACTTTTAAGCCATTTAAAAGACTTTACGTGAGTTGTGTTTTAAAATTGTATTTATTGTTTTAATTGGTTTTACCCTTTAAAATAGTTTTTATTATATTTATTTATTTTGTTTTTATTCAGTCATTGGTGGCGCTAAGGAGAGTATTTGAATCTTTTTAATATTTTTGTGCAGCACTTTGGAAACATTTTTGTTGTTTAAATGTGCTATATAAATAGAGTGGATTGGATTAACACATAAAATATCCAACGTATATATACAAGAGGTCAAAACAAAACACTTACTTTTTTGCTAGCTTCTTTGGCAATAATGCCAACCCGGAAGTACGGTGGCCTGTAAGGGTCAGAGCAATTGAACATTTGACATATTAGCTTGTAAATGCCAACCCGGAAGTACGGTGGCCTGTAAGGGTCGGAGCACTTGAACATTTGACATATGAGCTGCTGAATGCAGTCATATTATGCCAATAATCATGTCATTGACCATGTGTGACATTCTATAGCAGTCACAAAAATATATGAATAACGTGCGTACACTTTCACTATTTATTTACATTGTGACTTTTAAGCCATTTAAAAGACTTGAATGTGTAAAAGGTGACACAATAAGAGACAATTCATTTAAAATGGCGACATTAAGGATAAAAACTAAGAGGGAAAATCTTCAAAGCGGCACAAAAATGAAAAAATAAAACCGCTTATTCGGATGGTATTTTGCGGGGAAAAAATAATATTACTATCTCGTCATGAGGCGAAGAAGAACGAGGTTATTAGAAAGTAAGTCGAGCAATTATGACAATTAAAAGCGCTGCCATTTTCTGTGAAAAAGCGGAACGATGCTAACATCATAGACGAAGAAATGACACATTTGTCTTTTCGACACGGCGCGAGCTTGTGGCATGAGCGCACATGAATATACACGTTGAGTCATTTCGCGTGTGGCCGAGCTTTAAAACAAACACACAAAAAAAGAAGTGTAAATGTTGGTCTTACCAGCTCTGCGCTTCTGCGGCCGCCTCGCCGTGCGCATGCGCGGACACCGCAGCATTCCGCATGAGGTCCAACAGAACGCACAAAACATTTCTCTTCTCTTTTGACTTATACACCACGCAGGACTTGATTTCAATCTTTAATACAACATGTTACAAAAAAACATGCACATTTTAAAATGAACTGAAAAGGATTTAAGGACAGGAAGTGTTGCTTGAGGATGGAAGCTCAGGTGTGCCAATCCTGAGAAGCAGATCTGGACCTGGAGCCGGACAATGAGGGCTTCTCTCTGGACCTGGACCCGCTCCCCTTCACCATTCTCCACAGGGGAGGGCGAGCGGCTTCTCCTTGGACCTTCTGCGAGAGTAAAAAGCTGTTAGGAAGAGAGCAGCAGATGTCATTCACAACATTATTCCACAGCACAATTACATAGGAGACATCATTTTGGAATAAGCTGCAGATTATTTTGTTATTTTTCTGATCAAAGCCAAGTTTCCACACAGGAGTGTCAAGTGGATCATTCACAATTGTTCCAGCAGAAAGAGGAAATATTTAACATAACAACACCTGATGGAATGGCATCAAATACAATAGCAAATTGTTTGGGAGTCACCTTAAAATGGTTGAGAGAGTCTTGGTAATTAAAAAGTTGACCTTCCTTATTGAAAAGCTGACTCGCTGAAATACCATTCTTGAACCAACTGTTGGTTTCCTTTTGTAACATATGTCTTTATTGTTCCAGATGAAGTATTTGGTAGGTGAGAAATGGTACCGTATTTTCCACACTATAAGGCGCACCTAAAAACCACAAATGTTCTCAAAAGCTGACAGTGCGCCTTATAACCCGGTGCGCTTTATTACGATTCATTTTCATAAAGTTTCGATCTCGCAACTTCGGTAAACAGCCGCCATCTTTTTTCCCGGTAGAACAGGAAGCGCTTCTTCTTCTACGCAAGCAACCGCCAAGGAAAGCACCCGCCCCCATAGAACAGGAAGCGCTTCTTCTTCTACTGTAAGCAACCACCCGCCCCCGGAAGAAGAAGAAAAAACGCGCGGATATCACCGTACGTTTCATTTCCTGTTTACATCTGTAAAGACCACAAAATGGCTCCTACTAAGCGACAAGGATCCGGTTCATAAAAAGACGCAATCTCTCCATCCGCACACGGATTACTACCGTATTTCACAGCAACTGATATTCCTGTGAACCGCACTGTGGAACGGGAGCACGTACGGTGAATATTCGCACCACAGGGAATGAGAAGTCATCCTTCACTGTGGTTCTAGCTTGCCATGCTAACTTCCACCCATGGTGATATTCAAAAGGAAGACCTTGCCAAAAGAGACCTTTCCAGCCGGCGTCATCATAAAAGCTAACTCGAAGGGATGGATGGATGAAGAAAAGATGAGCGAGTGGTTAAGGGAAGTTTACGCGAAGAGGCCGGGTGGCTTTTTTCACACAGCTCCGAAGGCGAACACACCTTCACTAAGACGGGCAGACAGCGCCGGACGACATACGCCAACATTTGCCAGTGGATCGTAAATGCCTGGGCAGATATTTCGGTCACAACTGTGGTCCGAGCTTTCCGGAAGGCAGGATTCACAGAACTACTGGACAACAACAGCGACACTGACTCCGATTACTTCGACGAGACGGAACCGGCCATTTTGGATCCCACGCTTGCGCAACTTTTCAATTCGGACACCGAAGACGAAGAATTCGAAGGATTTACGAATGAAGAATAACTTCAGAAGGTGAGCGCTATGTTTATTTTGTGTGTTGTGACATTAACGTTCGAGCAACATTATGTTGCTATTGCTCTACACCATTTTGAATTTTACTATGTTTGTGATTGCACATTTGCGTACATTTTGGGACAGAGTTGTTAGAACGCTGGTTTTCAATATATTATTAAAGTTTGACTGAACTATCTGACTGTTTTTTTGACATTCCCTTTAGCGCAGCGTAGGCGCGGTTTATAATCCGGGGCGGCTTATTGGTGGACAAAGTTATGAAATATGTAATTCATTGAAGGTGCGGCTAATAATCCGGTGCGCCTTATAGTGCGGAAAATACGGTACTTGTAGAGAAGAGAGCATGCCAGAAGGGCTTGTTTGTGGAAGTTTGAAAGAGCAACAGCAATCCTATCAATGTTGTAGTTACACAATAACACACATTTTAGGCCTCCAAGGTTAGAAAATACATGATGAGAAATGAAGTTCCAAATAGTTTCAAATAGTGTCTTATCCAATTCATCTTGAAGGTGTTGTTTAGTGTCGTGAAATCCAGAAAGTTTAGACCACCCTGATTGTAATTGTTCATTAGAACAGATTTCTTAATATAATGAATTTTGTTTTTCCAAATAAAGTCAACACGTATTTTGTCAATAGTCTTACACATCTAAAGAAATAGCCGCAAGGTAAAAGTTGATTTTCAAGGTAAAAGTTGATTTTCAAGACAAAAAAAGATTTTCAAGGTAAAAACTGATTTTCAAGGTAAAAGTTGATTTTCAAGGTAAAAGTTGATTTTCGAGACAGAAACTGATTTTCAATGTAAAAGTTGATTTTCAAGGTAAAAGGTGATTTCAAGACAGAAAATAATATTCAAGGTAAAAGTTGATTTTTAAGGTAAAAACTGATTTTCAAGGTAAAAGTTGATTTTCAAGACAAAAAATGATTTTCAAGGTAAAAGTTGATTTTTATGGTAAAAACTGATTGTTTCAAATAGTCTTATCCAATTCATCTTGAAGGTGAAAGTTTAGACCACCCTGATTGTAATTGTTCATTTGAACAGATTTCTTAATATAATGAATTTTGGTTTTCCAAATAAAGTCAACAAGTATTTTGTCAGTAGTCTTACACATCTAAATAAATAGCCGCATACGTAGGACTGCTTGTATCGCAAATGATATTGCACAAACACAAGTAGACACTCTGCTGGACTGCTTGTATTGCACATTATATCACACACAAGTAAACACTCTGTGGGACTGCTTGTATCGCACATGATATCACACACAAGTAAACATTCTGCAAGGACTGCTTGTATTGCACAAGTTATCACACACAAGTAAACACGCTGCAAGACTGATTGTATCGCACATGATATCACACACACACAAGTAAACATTCTGCAAGGACTGCTTGTATCGCATAAGTTATCGCACACAAGTAAACACGTTGCAGGACTGCTAGTATCACACGTGATATCACACACAAGCAAACACTCTGCAGGACTGCTTGTGTCGCACATGATATCACACACAAGTAAACACGATGCAAGACTGCTTGTATCGCACATGATATCTCACACACACGAGTAAACACTCTGCAGGACCGCTTGTATCGCACATGATATCCCACACAAGTAAACACTCTGCAAGACTGCTTGTATCACACACAATTAAACACTCTGCAGGACTGCTTGTATCGCACATGATATCACACACAATTAAACACTATGCAGGACTGCTTGTGTCGCACATGATATCACACACAAGTAAACACTCTGTGAGACTGCTTGTATCGCACGTGATATCACACACACAAGTAAATACTCTGCAGGACTGCTTGTATCGCACATGATATCACACACAAGTAAACACGTTGCAGGACTGCTAGTGTCGCACATGATATCACACACAAGCAAACACTCTGCAGGACTGCTAGTATCACACATGATATCACACACAAGCAAACACTCTGCAGGACTGCTTGTATCGCACAAGTTATCACACACAAGTAAACACGCTGCAGGACTGCTAGTATCGCACATGATATCACACACAATTAAACACTCTGCAGGACTGCTTGTATCGCACAAGTTATCACACACAAGTAAACACGCTGCAGGACTGCTAGTATTGCACATGATATCACACACAATTAAACACTCTGCAGGACTGCTTGTATCGCACATGGTATCACCATACTTGCCAACCTTGAGACCTCCGATTTCGGGAGGTGGGGGGCGTGGTCGGGGTGGGGCGTGGGATGTGGTTAAGAGGGGAGGAGTATATTTACAGCTAGAATTCACCAAGTCAAGTATTTCCTATATATATATATATATATATATATATATATATATATATATATATACATATATATATATATATATTATTATATATATATATATAAATAAAATAAATACTTGAATTTCAGTGTTCATTTATTTACACATAAACACGCACATAACACTCATCTACTCATAGTTGAGTTAAGGGTTGAATTGTCCATCCTTCTATTCTCTGTCACTATTTTTCTAACCATGCTGAACACCCTCTCTGATGATGCATTGCTGTGTGGCACGCACAAAAGTGCTTTCATCAAATGCACTAGAGTCTGGAATCTTCCATCTCTCCCTAGCATGGCCCAAAACCGGTCAATCTTTGCTTCCTGAGGAAGATCTTCACTGCCAAGCACTTGGTTCTCCACTACTTCTTCCCGGAGGCTATCCAGGTCCAATCGCAGCTGCGGCTTGGAATTTACAAGCGTATTTCTTCATCTTACTCGTCGTTGGCGTCGCCATGGCTGTATATTCCTCGTTCTTCTGCTTCCTCTCCTTGTTGTGTGCGCAGTTGTGCACTGCACTCTCTAAAAGCTGTAGATGTTATTGTCACATATGCATAACCCCATCCTGAACCCTAACACAACTTTCATTCTGACATAAAAACACTTACCCTAACTTTTTTAGGACTTTGACCCCATCTAAAACACAATCAAAACCCTAATCCCAAATGCAACAAAACCAAAGGTCCAACCAAAACGCTAAACCATAATGCCTAGCTCCATCCTGAACTCTAACCCTAAACTCTTACACACAACACGTACCCTAACGTTTTTAGAACCTTAACCCCAACACTAACCCACAACTATCTAACCCCATCCTAACCTTAACTCCAACCTAACCAAACCCAAACCCTAACAAAATAACAATCTTTAACAGCCTCAACACACCCTGAACTCTAACCCTAAACACATACACTAACCTTTTTAGAACCCTAACCCTCAAACCCAAACCTTAACCCCCAACCTAACAAAATCCAAACTCAAATAAAAATCTCAGTCTTTAACTGCCAGAACACACCCCGAACTCTAACTCTAAACATGTACCCTACATTTTTTTAGAACCCTAACCCCCAACCAAAACGTTAATTCCCACCGAACAAAACGCAAGCCCTAACAAAAAAACGCAAGCTTTAACTGCCTAACCCAATCCTGGACTCTAACCCTAAACACGTACCCTAACTTTTTTACAACTCTAACCCCCAACCAAAACCTTAACCCCAACCTAACAAAACCCAAACTCTAACAAAAACCCCAATCTTTAACTGCCTAACCACACCCTGGACCCGAACATAACCCCAACTCTAACCCCAACCCTGAAGTCGAACATAACCCCAACTCTAACCCCAACCCTTAAGTTGAACATAGCACCAACTCTAACCCCAACCCTGAAGTCGAACATAACCCCAACTCTAACCCCAACCCTGAGGTCGAACATAACCCCAACTCTAACCTGAACCCTGAAGTCGAACATGACCCCAACTCTAACCCCAACCCTGAAGTCGAACATAACCCCAACTCTTTTGCCAATCCTGAAGTCGAACATAACCCCGGCCCTAACCCGCGCCCTGAAGTCGAACATAACCCCAACTCTAACCCCAACCCTGAAGTTGAACATGACCCTAACTCTAATCCCAACGTCGAACATAACGCCAACTCTAACCTGAACCCTGAAGTCGAACATAACCCCCAACACTTACCCCAACCCCGAAGTCGAACAAAACCCCAACTCTAACCCCAACTCTGAAGTGGGACTTAACCCCAACCCTAACCCCAACCCTGAAGTCGAACATTGCCCCAACTCTAACCCCAACTCTGAAGTCGAACATAACCCCAACTCTAACCCCAACCCTGAAGTCGAACATAACCCCAACTCGAACCCCAACCCTGAAGTCGAACATAACCCCAACTCTTACCCCAACCCTGAAGTCGAACATAACCCCAACTCTTACCCCAACCTGAACTTAACCCCAACTCTAACCCAAACCCTGAAGTCGAACATAACCCCAACTCTTACCCCAATCTGAACTTAACCCCAACTCGAACCCCAACCCTGAAGTCGAACATAACCCCAACTCTTATCCCAACCCTGAAGTCGAACATAACCCCAACTCTTACCCCAACCTGAACTTAACCCCAACTCTAACCCAAACCCTGAAGTCGAACATAACCCCAACTCTTACCCCAACCTGAACTTAACCCCAACTCTAACCTGAACCCTGAAGTCGAACATAACCCCAACTATAACCCCAACCCTGAAGTCGAACATAACCCCAACTCTTACCCCAACCCTGAAGTCGAACATAACCCCAACTCTTACCCCAACCTGAACTTAACCCCTACTCTAACCCAAACCCTGAAGTCGAACATAACCCCAACTCTTTCCCAAACCTGAACTTAACCCCAACTCTAACCCAAACCCTGAAGTCGAACATAACCCCAACTCTTACCCAAACCTGAACTTAACCCCAACTCTAACCCGAACCCTGAAGTCGAACATAACCCCAACTCTTACCCCAACCCTGAAGTCGAACATAACCCCAACTCTAACCCCAACCAACACCAATACCTGAGCCCCATTCTGGTCCCTACACAATCCCAAAGCTGACAAAAACTGATGTAACCTGAGCCAAAGTGTAACCAACTTGAAGTGTACTTGAATGATTGAAGTACTTAATTAGTCTTGAATGATTGAAGTACTTAGTTAGTACTTGAATGCTTGAAGTACTTTGTCCTTAAATGATTGAATAACTTAGTTAGTCCTTGAATGATTGAAGTATTTATTTCTTAAATGATTGAAGTACTTAGTTAGTCCTTGAAAATTGAAGTACTTAGTACTTGAATGATTGAAGTACTGTGTCCTTAAATGATTGAATAACTTAGTTAGTCCTTGAATGATTGAAGTATTTATTTCTTAAATGATTGAAATACTTACTTGAAAATTGAAGTACTTAGTTCTTGAATGATTGAAGTACTTAGTTATTTAATGATTGAAGTACTTAGTCCTTGTATGATTGAAGAACTTAGTTAGTCCTTGAATGATTGAAGTACTTAGTCAGTACTTGAGTGATTGAAGTACTTAGTTAGTACTAAGTGATGTATTTTATGATTATCCTGACTAAGCATGAAGAAGTTCGATGACCAAATGGTTCCAGGAAGAATCAGAGGTGAGTCCCGACTGGAAGTGAGGTGATAAGCAGTAAAAGGAGATTCTGTACTGCATGATACTGCAATATTTGACTTCACGTTACTCAATAACCAAGAAGAAGCAGAATCATTCAAACGTGACTTGCAGGAACCTCCTTCAACAAAGACATTATTAGTAGTATGATTAGTAGTATTAGTGTAGTACTTTGATCTACTAAAGATCACTTTTACTAACACTCACTTATACAGTACTTTCTGTAGTCAGACTTTCTGTACCGTAATTCTACTTATTGTACTGTGAAATATTATATATATATATATATATATATATATATATATATATATATATATATATATATATATATGTATATACACACACATATATGTACAGTGGTGGTCAAAAGTGAACATAATGTCATGGCTGTCTTGAGTTTCCAATCATTTCTACAACTCTTATTTTTTTGTGATAGAGTGATTGGAGCACATACTTGTTGGTCACAAAAACATTCATGAAGTTTGCTTCTTTTATGCATTTATTATGGGTCTACTGAAAATGTGAGCAAATCTGCTCGGTCAAAAGTATACGTACAGCAATGTTAATATTTGCTTACATGTTGAGCTAAATGTGTTGGTTTTCTGACATGGACTTTTTTCTTCAGCATTGTCCACACGTTTAAGTCAGGACTTGGGGCAGGCCATTCTAAAACCTTCATTCTAGCCTGATTTAGTCATTTCCTTACCACTTTTGACGTGCGTTTGGGGTCATTGTCCTGTTGGAACACCCAACTGCGCCCAAGACCCAACCTCCGGGCTGATGATTTTAGCTTGTCCTGAAGAATTTGGAGGTAATCCTCCTTTTTCATTGTCCCATTTACTCTCCGTTAAGCACCAGTTCCATTGGCAGCAAAACAGGCCCAGAGCATAATACTACCACCACCATGCTTGACTGTAGGGATAGTGTTCCTGGGATTAAAGGCCTCACCTTTTCTCCTCCAAACATATTTCTGGGTATTGTGGCCAGAACTTTTCCTCAGGACCCTGCTGAGATTATAGAGCTGGTCCACAGTTCCACGATCAGGACGAAAACCACACTGTTCCTCCTGAATCCGAGGTTCGACTATCCAGCGTAGCCTCCTCTCCAGTACACCTGAATAGACCTTACCGGGAAGGCTGAGGAGTGTGATCCCACAATAGTGGTTCCCCTTTTTAAAGAGAGGAACCACCACCCCGGTCTGCCAATCCAGAGGTACCGCCCCCGATGTCCACGCAATGCTGCAGAGTCTTGTCAACCAAAACAGCCCCACAGCATCCAGAGCCTTAAGAAACTCCAGGCGGAGGAGCTTTTTAACTACCTCAGCAACCTCAGCCCCAGAAATAGGAGAGCCCACCACAGATTTCCCAGGCACTGCTTCCTCATAGGAAGACGTGTTGGTGGGATTGAGGAGGTCTTCGAAGTATTCCCTCCACTGATCCACAACATCCGCAGTCGAGGTCAGCAGAACACCAACCTCACCATACACGGTGTTGACAGTGCACTGCTTCCCCTTCCTGAGGCAGCGGATGGTGGTCCAGAATCGCTTCGAAACCGTCCGGAGGTCGTTTTCCATGGCTTCCCCGAACTCCTCCCATGTCCGAGTTTTTGCCTCCGCGACCGCTGAAGCCACACACCGCTTGGCCTGTCGGTACCTGTCCGCTGCCTCCGGAGTCCCATGAGCCAAAAGGACCCGATAGGACTCTTTCTTGAGCTTGACGGCATCCCACCAGCGGGTTCTAGGATTACCGCCACGACAGGCACCAACTACCGTGCGACCACAGCTCCAATCAGCCGCCTCGACAATAGAGGTACGGAACATGGTCCACTCGGACTCAATGTCCAGCACCTCCCTCGTGACATGTTCAAAGTTCTTCCGGAGGTGGGAATTGAAACTCTCTCTGACAGGACACTCTGCTAGACGTTCCCAGCAGACCCTCACAATGCGCTTGGGCCTGCCAGGTCTGTCCGGCATCCTCCCCCACCATCGCAGCCAACTCACCACCAGGTGGTGATCGGTAGAAAGCTCCACCCCTCTCCTCACCCGAGTGTCCAAAACATGAGGTCGCAAATCCGATGACACAACTACAAAGGCGATCATGGAACTGCGGCCTAGGGTGTCCTGGTGCCAAGTGCACGTATGGACACCCTTATGTTTGAACATGGTGTTTGTTATGGACAATCTGTGACGAGCACAACAGTCCAATAACAAAACACCACTCGGGTTCAGATCCGGGCGGCCATTCTTCCCA